>NC_041234.1:29737396-29795141 GCF_002837175.3 Physeter macrocephalus | reverse complement strand
ATGCGGCTGCTGCCCACTAGCTATCTATTTTACATTTGGTAGTATATATAAGTCCATGCCACTCTCTCACTTCGTCCCAGCTTACCCTTCCCCCTCCCCATGTCCTTAAGTCCATTCTCTACGTCTGCATCTTTATTCCTGTCCTGCCCCTATACTGAGTAAAAAAAAAAATGTTTTCACTGATTTAAGCCACTGAAATTCTGGGGTTGTTTGTTACCACAGCATAACCTATTATATTCTGACCAATACAGAGGCGAATGCCCTCCATCTTGTGGATTTGTTGTGAAGTTTAATGAAATAATGGGAATGGAAGTGCTTTATAAACTCTTAGGCTGTGTGCCCATGCCATCCATTATTACTTGCCAAGTGATATATCTGAATGCAAGTCCTACTGAGCAATGTTCTAATGGAATTTCCACTCTACAAATAGGATTTTTGTAGACACTTACATTGTGTCTTTTTACATTATAGACAGATATTTACTTGTTTACATAGCACTCTTGTGTGGGAGCTTCCCTTTTATCCATAGGGAGAGAATCAACTCTGAGATCTGAAGTTGATTTCTCAAAGACTATGGATAGCTGATAACCAGTCACTCCGAGCAAAACAGTTAAAACTAGTTCCACTGATTTTTCCATCTAGGCTCAAAGAAACAATTGGGGATGGGGGGAACACATCTTCTCCCAAATAACAACTCATTTTTTTAATTGAAGTATAGTTGATTTACAATATTATATTAGTTTCAGGTATACAATATAGTGATTCAATATTTTTATAGATTATACTCTATTTAAAGTTATTACAAAACAAGGGTTATATTTCCCTGTGCTGTACCATATATCATTGTTGTTTCTCTGTCTTATACATAGTAGTCTGTACCTCTTAATCAAATATCCCTAACTTGCCCCTCCCCCCTTCCCTCTCCACTTTGGTAACCACTACTTTGTTCTATGTATCTAAGAGTCTGTTTCTGTTTTGTTATATACATCAGTTTGTTTTCTCTTTTAGATTCCACATATAAGTGATAACAGAGTATCTTTCTCTTTCTGACTTATTTCACTAAGCATAATACTCTCTAGGGCTAACCACGTGTTGCAAATGGCAGAATTCCATTCTTTTTTATGACTGAGTTAGATTCCATTATATATATCACACACACGCACACGCACACACACACACACTATATATATATATATATATATATATATAGTGTGTGTGTGACATATACATATCACATCTTCTTTATCCCTTCATCTATTGGTGTATACTTAGGTTGCTTCCATATCTTGGCTATTGTAAATAATGCTGCCATGAACATTGGGGTGCATGTATCTTTTCGAATTAGTGGAGCTTTATTTTTAGATATATACCCAGGAATGGAATTGCTGGGTCATATGGTAGTTCTATTTTTAGTTTTTTGAGGCACCTCCATACTGTTTTCTACTACGGCTGCACCAATTTACATTCCCACTAGCAGTGTACAAGAGTTCCCTTTCCTCCACAACCTCGTCAGCATTTATTATTTGTAGACTTTTTGATGACAGATAGCAACTTTTGATTTTGCCTTTCCTGGAACAGAGGAAAGGCTGGTGATCCTAGGCCTGATAGTTCCAAACCAATAACTCAACAGACGCTGACTTGCAAACATCAGCCTGAAAGGGCCAGCCATGACACTGTCATGTAGTGTAGCCTGAATGGTTTATATCCATGGGCAAAAAACAACCCTTCCCCAGGACTTTCCTCATTCAAGCCCAGCAAGCTTGCCATCAAAAGAGAAGCTCAGGACTAGGGAGTCTATGGGCCAAAGAGGAACCCAGACCTGAGCAACATCTGCTGAGAGTCTTTCTCTTGTCTATGAGACTCTAACCACAATAGCTATCTTTTCCTTCCTTGATCATAAAGTTTATTTCTGACTAAGAACGTTTATGCTTGCTGTTCCCTCTGACTAAAATGCTCTTCCCACAGGTATTCCCATGCCTGCCTCTTATTCAGGTCTTAGCCCAAAGGCACCTCTTGAGAAACCTTCTTTGCCCCTTCTAATGTTATCCCCAACTCAGTCGCTCCCTATGTCCTCACCCTGATTTATTTTACTTTAGAGCATTTATATGAACTTGAGGTTATATTTTTATTTATTATTTATTTTATATAGTTATTTATTTTTGAATTATATATTTATTTTATACTTTGTACATGTGTTTATTTACTTATATAAGTATATTCATAAGCTATATATAAATGGTTTATATAATATATTCATTTGTTTATTTTTTTGTCTCTTTTGTTCATTTGCTCTATCCCCAGTATCTAGAACAATGTTGGGGATAAAGTAGGTGCTCAGTAAATATTTGTTGCATGCATGAGCAAACAGTAATCCTCCAACAGCAGAGTAGGGTTTCTCAAATACACATCCTAGAGTCCAAGTGTCTTTTGGAAGTGTCAGGGGTTTGGGGAAGCAGGTGTAAACTTGTTTTTACCTTGGCATCCTTCAGCAAACACCATGCTGTATACTTTCTTCTATCTTTTATTAATTCCACAAATGTTTATTGAGTGCCTAGAGGAAGAAGAATATAGAAGAAAGCACTGGGACTATGTTCCAGTCTTTATTCTTCTGGATGACTTCTAAAATATAACTGAGAAATAAACAGGAAATACTATCAAAGAAGGTTTGGAAAAGGCAGGGCAATAATGGGGAGAGGTAGGCTCCCAAAAAGATATTAAAACCTCTTATAAAGTAACAATAATGGGCTTTCAAGATGGCGGAGGAGTAAGACGTGGAGATCACCTTCCTCCCCACAAATACATCAGAAATGCATCTACATGTGGAACAACTCCTACAGAAGATCTAGTGAACGCTGGCAGAAGACCTCAGACTTCCAAAAAGGCAAGAAACTCCCCACGTACCTGGGTAGGGCAACAGAAAAAAGAAAAAAACAGAGACAAAAGAATAGGGACAGGACCTGCGCCAGTGGGAGCGAGCTGTGAAGGAGGAAAAGTTTCCAAACACCAGGGAGCCCCTTCACTGGCAGAGAAGGAGGGTGGGGGGGAAACATCAGAGCCATGGAGGAGAGCGCAGCAACAGGGGTGCAGAGGGCAAAGGAGAGAGACTCCCTCACAGAGGATTGGTGCCGACCAACACTCACCAGCCTGAGAGGCTTCTCTGCTCACCCACTGGGGTGGGTGGGGGCTGGGAGCTGAGGCTCCGGCTTTGGAGGTCAGATTCCAGGGAGAGGACTGGGGTTGGCTGCGTGAACACAGCCTGAAGGGGGCTAGTGCACAACAGCTAGCTGGGAGGGAATCCGAGAAAATGTCTGGAACTGCCTAGAAGCAAGAGACCATTGTTTCGGGGTACATGAAGAGAGGGGATTCAGAACACTGCCTAAACGAGCTCCAGAGACAGGCATGAGCCACGGCTATCAGCACGGACACCAGAGACGGGCATGAGACATTAAAGCTGCTGCTGCAGCCACCAAGAAGCCTGTGTGCAAGCACAGGTCACTATCCACACCTCCCCTCCCAGGAGCCTGTGCAGCCTGCCACTGCCAGGGTCCCGTGATCCAGGGACAACTTCCCCAGGAAAACACACGGCGTGCCTCAGGCTGTTAAAACATCACACTGGCCTCTGCCGCCACAGGCTCGCCCCGCATTCTGTAACCCTCCCTCCCCCTGGCCTGAGTTAGCCAGAGCCCCGTAATCAGCCACTCCTTTAACCCCGTCCTTTCTGGGCAGGGAAAAGACCTACATGCAGAGGCGGGTCCAAATCCAAAGCTGAACCCCAGGAGCTGTGCGAACAAAGAAGAGAAAGGGAAATTTCTCCCAACAGCCTCAGGAGCAGCAGATTAAATCTTCACAATCAACTTGTTGTACCCTGCATCTCTGGAATACCTGAATAGACAACGAATCACCCCAAAATTGAGGCAGTGGACTTTGGGAGCAACTGTAGACTTGGGGTTTGCCTTCTGCATCTAATTTCTTTCTGGTTTTAGGTTTATCTTAGGTTAGTATTTAGAGCTTATTATCATTGGTAGATTTGTTTATTGATTTGGTTGCTCTCTTCCATATATATATATATATATATATATATATATATATACTTTTTTGCCTTTTTCTCTTTTTGTGAGTGTGTATGTGTATGTTTCTTAGTGTGATTTTGTCTGTATAGCTTTGATTTTGCCATTTGTTCTAGGGGTCTGACTGTCCATTTATTTATTTTCTCTTTTAGTATAGTTTTTAGCACTTGTTATCATTGATGGATTTGTTTTTTGGTTTGGTTGCTCTCTTCTTTCTTTCTCTCTTTCTTTTTTTATTACTTTTTACTTTTTTATTTTTAATAATTTTTTTCCATTTTAATAACTTAATTTTAATTATTTATTTTTTCTTTCTTTCTTTCTTTTTTCTCCCTTTTCTTCTGAGCCATGGGGCTGACAGAGTCTTGGTGCTCTGGATAGGTGTCAGGACTGAGCCTCTGAGGTGGGAGAACCAAGTTCAGGACATTGGTCCACCAGAGACCTCCCGGCCCCACATAATATCAAACAGCAAAAGCTCTCCCAGAGAGCTCCATCTCAACGCTAAGACCCAGCTCCACTCAAAGACCAGCAAGCTACAGTGCTGGACACCTTATGCCAAGCAACTAGCAAGACAGGAACAGAACCCCACCCATTAGCAGAGAGGCTGCCTAAAATCATACTAAGTTCACAGATACCCCCAAACAAATCACCGGATGTGGTCCTGCCCACCAGAAAGAAAAGATCCAGCCTCATCCACCAGAACACAGGCACGAATCCCCTCTACCAGGAAGCCTACACAACCCACTGAACCAACCTTACCCACTGGGAGCAGACGTAAAGAACAACGGGACCTATGAAAGTGCAGCCAGTGAAAAGGAAACACCAAACACAGTAATTTAAGCAAAATGAGAAGACAGAGAAATAAAAAGCAGATGAAGGAGCACAGTAAAAACCCACCAGACCAAACAAATGAAGAGGAAATAGGCAGTCTACCTGAAAAGGAATTCAGAGTAATGATAGTAAAGATGATCCAAAATTTTAGGAAAAAAAAAGGAGAAAATACAAGAAACGCTTAACAAGGAACTAGAAGAAATAAAGAACAAACAAACAATGAAGAACAACACAATAAATGGAGTGAAAAATTCGCTAGAAGGAATCAATGGCAGAATAACTGAGTCAGAAGAACAGAAAACTGACCTGAAAGATAAAATGGTGGAAATAACTACCACAGAGCAGAATAAAGAAAAAGGAATGAAAAGAATTGAAGACAATCTCAGAGACCTCTGGGACAACATTAAACACACTAACATCCAAATTATAGGGGTCTCAGAAGAAGAAGTGAAAAAAAAGGGACTGAGAAAATATTTGAAGAGATTATAGTTGAAAACTTCCCTAAAATGAGAAAGAAAATAATCAAGTCCAGGAAGCGCAGAGAGTCCCATACAAGGATAAATCCAAGGAGAAACACGCCAAGACACATATTAATCAAACTATCAAAAATTAAATAAAAAGAAAAAAATATTAAAAGCAGCAAGGGAAAAGCAACAAATAACATACAAGGGAATTAAATGCTCCCACCAAAAGACACAGACTGGCTGAATGGATACAAAAACAAGACCCATATATATGCTGTCTACAAGAGACCAACTTCAGACCTAGGGACACATACAAACTGAAAGTGAGGGGATGGAAAAGTATATTCCATGCAAATGGAAATCAAAAGAAATATGGAGTAGCAATACTCACGTCACACAAAATAGACTTTAAAATAAAGACTTGCAGGACACAAAGAAGGACACTACATAATTATCAAGGGATCAATTGAAGAAGAAGATATAACAATTGAAAATATGGATGCACCCAACATAGGAGCACCTCAATACATAAGGCAAATGCTAACAGCCATCAACGGGGAAATCGACAGTAACAGAATCATAGTAAGAGACTTTAACACCCCACTTTCACCAATGGACAGATCATCCAAAATGAAAATAAATAAGGAAACACAACTTTAAATGACACATTAAACAAAATGGACTTAATTGATATTTATAGGACATACCATCCAGAAACAACAGAATACACTTTCTTCTCACATGCTCATGGAACATTCTCTAGGATAGATCATATCTTGGGTCACAAATCAAGTCTTGGTAAAATTAAGAAAATTGAAATCGTATCAAGTATGTTTTCCGACCACAAGGCTATCAGACTAGATATCAATTACAGGAAAAATTCTGTGAAAAATACAAACACATAGAGGCTAAACAATACACTACTAAATAACCAAGAGATCACTGAAGAAATCAAAGAGGAAATTAAAACATACCTAGAAACAAATGACAGTGAAAACACGACAACCCAAAACCTATGGGATGCAGCAAAAGCAGTTCTAAGAAGGACGTTTATAGCAATATAATCCTACCTCAAGAAACAAGAACCATCTCAAATAAACAACCTAACCTTACACCTAAAGCGATTAAGAGAAAGAAGAACAAAAAAACCCCAAAGTTAGCATAAGAAAAGAAATCATAAAGATAAGGTCAGAAAAAAGTAAAAAAAAACAAATGTAGGAAATGATAGCAAAGATCAATAAAACTAAAAGTTGGTTCTTTGAGAAGATAAACAAAATTGATAAAGCATTAGCCAGACTCATCAAGAAAAAAAGGGCAAAGACTCAAATCAATAGAATTAGAAATGAAAAAGGAGAAGGATGCAAAAATCCTCAACAAAATACTAGCAAACAGAATCCAAAAGCACATTAAAAGGATCATACACCATGATCAAGTGGGGTTTATTCCAGGAATGCAAGGATCCTTCAATATACACAAATCAATCAACGTGTTACAACATATTAACAAGTTGAAGGATAAAAACCATATGATCATCTTAATAGATGCAGAAAGAGCTTTCGATAAAATTCAACACCCATTTATGAAAAAAACTCTTCAGAATGTAGGCATAGAGGGAAATTTCCTCAAAATAATAAAGGCCATATATGACAAACCCACAGCCAACATCATCTTCAATGGTGAAAAACTGAAACCATTTCCACTAAGATCAGGAACAAGACAAGGTTGTCCACTCTCACCACTACTATTCAACAAAGTTTTGGAAGTTTTAGTCACAGCAATCAGAGAATAAAAAGAAATCAAAAGAATCCAAATTGGAAAAGAAGAAGTAAAGCTGTCACTGTTTGCAGATGACATGATACTCTAAATAGAGAATCCTAAAGACTCTACCAGAAAACTACTAGAGCTAATCAATGAATTTGGTAAAGTAGCAGGATACAAAATTAATGCACAGAAATATCTTGCATTCCTATACACTAAGGATGAAAAATCTGAAAGAGAAATTAAGGAAAACTCCCATTTACCACTCCAACAAAAAGAATAAAATACCTAGGAATAAACTTATCTAAGGAGACAAAAGACCTATATGCAGAAAACTATAAGAAACTGATGAAAGAAATTAAAGATGATACAAACAGATGGAGAGATATACCATGTTCTTGGATTGCAAGAATCAATATTGTGAAAATGACTCTACTACGCAAAGCAATCTACAGATTCAATGGAATCCCTATCAAATTACCAATGGCATTTTTCATAGAATTAGAACAAAAAATTTCACAATTTGTATGGAAACACGAAAGACCCCAAATAGCCAAAGCAATCTTGAGGAAGAAAAATGGAGATGGAGGAATCAGACTCCCAGGCTCTTGCATTCCTATACACTAAGGATGAAAAATCTGAAAGAGAAATTAAGGAAAACTCCCATTTACCACTCCAACAAAAAGAATAAAATACCTAGGAATAAACTTATCTAAGGAGACAAAAGACCTATATGCAGAAAACTATAAGAAACTGATGAAAGAAATTAAAGATGATACAAACAGATGGAGAGATATACCATGTTCTTGGATTGCAAGAATCAATATTGTGAAAATGACTCTACTACGCAAAGCAATCTACAGATTCAATGGAATCCCTATCAAATTACCAATGGCATTTTTCATAGAATTAGAACAAGAAATTTCACAATTTGTATGGAAACACGAAAGACCCCAAATAGCCAAAGCAATCTTGAGGAAGAAAAATGGAGATGGAGGAATCAGACTCCCAGGCTTCAGACTATACTACAAAACTACAGTAATCAAGACAATATGGTACTGGCACAAAAACAGAAATATAGATCAATGGAACAGGGTAGAAAGCTCAGACATAAACCCATGAACCTATGGTCAACTAATCTATGAAAAAATGGCAAGGATATACAATGGAGAAAAGACAGTCTCTGCAATAAGTGGTGCTGGGAAAACTGGACAGCTACACATAAAAGAATGAAATTAGAACACTCCCTAAAACCATACACAAAAATAAACTCAAAATGGGTTAAAGACCTACATGTAAGGCCAGACACTATCAAACTCTTCGAGGAAAACATAGGCAGAACACTCTATGACATAAATCACAGCAAGATCCTTTTTGACCCACCTCCTAGAGAAATGGAAATAAAAACAAAAATAAACAAATGGGACCTAATGAAACTTAAAAGCTTTTGCACAGCAAAGGAAACCATGAACAAGACGAAAAGACAACCCTCAGAATGGGAGAAAATATTTGTCAACGAAGCAACTGTCATAGGATTAATGTCCAATATATACAAGCAGCTCATGCAACTCAATATCTAAAAAGCAATCAACCCAATCAAAAAATGGGCAGAAGGCCTAAATAGACATTTCTCCAAAGGAGACATACAGACTGTCAACAAACACATGAAAGGATGCTCAACATCACTAAACATTAGAGAAATGCAAATCAAAACTACAAAGAGGTATCACCTCACACCGGTCAGAATGACCATCATCAAAATATCTACAAACAATAAATGATGGAGAGGGTGTGGAGGAAAGGGAACCCTTTTGTACTTTTGGTGGGAATGTCAATTGATACTACCACTATGGAGAACAGTATGGAGGTTCCTCAAAAAACTTAAAATAGATCTACCACACGGCCCACCAATCCCACTACCGGGCATATACCCTGAGAAAACCAGAATTCAAAAGGAGTCATGTACCACAATGTTCATTGCAGCTCTCTTTACAATAGCCAAGACATGCAAGCAACCTTAGTGTCCATCAACAGATGAATGAATAAAGAAAATGTGGCACATATATAGAATGGATTATTACTCAGCCATAAAAAGAAACGAAATTGAGTTATTTGTAGTGAGGTGGGTGGACATAGAGTCTGTCATACTGAGTGAGTTTAGTCAGAAAGAGGAAAACAAATACCATATGCTAACACATATATATGGAATCTTAAAAAAATGGTTCTGAAGAACCTAGAGGAAGGACAGGAGTAAAGATGCAGACATAGAGGATGGATTTGAGGACACGTGGAAGGGGAAGGTTAAGCTGGGACGAAGTGAGAGAGTGGCAAAAATATATATACACTACCAAATGTAAAATAGATAGCTAGTGAGAAGCAGCCACATAGCACAGAGAGATCAGCTCAGTGCTTTGTGTCCACATAGAGGGGTGAGATAGGGAGGGTGGGAGGGAGACGCAAGAGTGAGGAGATATGGGGAAATATGTATAGCTGATTCACTTTGTTTTACAGCAGAAACTAACACACCATTGTAAATCAATTATACTCCAATAAAGATGTTAAAAAAATAATAACCATATGAGAACTATCAAAATTAAATAAATAATTTGGAATGAAAAAAGAAAGTAACCATAGTGCAAATATGGTGGTTCTTAGCCAAATACAGATCACTAGAACATAAATATATATAATTATTATTAACATATTTGTCTATACGATGAAGTAAAAAATATATACCAATGGGGGTGTGGAAAAGATATTTAATTATTGATATTAGATTTATTATTTAACAATCAGGAAAAGAAAATTTACATTTAAGCCTTATGATGTACACAAAGGTAAATTCAAGGTAGATTAAAGAATACATTTTAAAACTCAATCATAAGAAACTTTGAAAAATGAGGATTGGAATAATTTTTAGATATCCTTTGGAATTATTTTAATGTTTTAATTCTGTGTTTAAAAATTATAAAGGTAGAGCTCAGTAGAATTTACTATATATTTTAAATCTTCTGTTTAGAGAAAAGGAACAAAACTAAAAAGTAAGGAAGAAATAGTTAAGGAACTATGTACATAAAGTATGATAGAAAAAGATTAATACCTACATGTATAGGGGTATTGAGAATGTAATAGTAAATAGACAAAGAATATGAAGATAATTCACAAAATAGGAAATATAAAGAGTAAACAAACATTTGGGGACAAGTTCAAGGTCACTAATAACAAAGGAAATGTGAAGTGAAATAATAAATAGGAAGTTTTTTATATCTTTTAAATCGGTCCATAATGGTTTTGTCCTTTTGGAAAGTAATTTGGCAATATGGATCTGCAGCAATAAAAATATTTTTTGACCTAGTAATTTTACTCCTGAGAGTCAATCCTAAGGGGAAAATTCAATAGAAAACAAAAAAGCTAAATGTATGAATATTTTTTATAATAGTAAGAATACCGAAAACACCTGAAACTCAACAACACGGTAAAGGCTATTCAAATTTTAAATGATAGTTATGAAAACTGTGCAGAAACATGAAACTATGTGTTAGAGGTAAAGAAACTAAAACAGAGGAAAGCCAAGTCAGTTCTCCAAGTTCACTCAGTCAGTAAATGATAAAGCTGGGACTTGAACTCAAGCAATGCAGCAGAGTCTGTGGGTGTCTTAGTCTGCTCACTCTGCTATAACAGAATACCATAAACAGGGTGGCTTAAACAATAGCAATATATTTTCTTATGGTTCTGGAGACAGAAAAGTCAAACATCAAGGTTCTGGCAGAGTTCAGTTTCTGGTGAGAGCTGTCTTCCTGAGCTGCAGACAGCAGCCTTCTCGCAGTGTCCTTGCATAGTGGAGAGAGAAATCTCTGGTGATTCAGCCTCTTTTCTAAGGATACCAATTCTATCAGATCAGAGCCTCACACTTATGACCTCATGTTGCCTTAATCATCTCCTTAAAGATTCTATCTCTGATACAGTCACACAGGGGATTAGGGCTTCCACATATGAATCTAGGGGGACACAAATCAGTTCATGGCATTCTGTCCCTTGCCCCCCCAAATTTCTGTCCTTTTTGCATGCACAATATATTCATTCCACCCCAATAACCCCCAAAGACTTAATACATTCCAGCATCACTCTAAAGTCTAAAGTCCAAAGTCTCATCTAAATATCATCTAAATAAGATATGGGTGAGACTTGAAGTACAATTGATCCTGAGGCAAAATTCGTCTCCAGCTGTGAACCTGTGAAACCAGGCAAGTTACATGCTTCCCGAATACAGTGATGGAACAGGCATAGGATAGACATTCCCACTCCAAAAGATAGAAATAGGAAAGAAGGAAGGAGTGAAGGGTTTCAAGCAAGTCCATACCTAGCAAGGCAAATTCCGTTAAATGTTAAGTTTCAAAAATAATCCTCTTTGGCTTGATACCCCGCCTTCTGGACCCACAGAGGTGGCAGTCCCACACAAAAGGCTCCAGGCAGCCCTTTCCCCACAGCTCTAGTTGAGGGCCATCTGGCTTGCTGACACTGAGGGGACAACGATACTCTGAAACCAAGGAGGAAGCCCTGATGGTCTCTGAATCACCTTCAGGGCCATTTTTCCTTTTTTGAAGAATAGTGTGTGTTTGCAGCCAAAGGGTCCTATGGGCTGGTCCTGTGAGACCTAGGAAGTCTGACAGCCTTTCTTCATTTCATTTTTTCTTTCCTCTTTAGGCCCAACTGGCAGTGTTTCTGTTGGTGTAATCCCATCTCTATTTCTAGCTTCTGCTGAGATGGCTGATCAAATTTATGAGTTGCGCCCATGATCTCCTTATCAAATGATTGTTCAACCACACCCTTTCTGTTCTCTTCAGAACAAGCTTTCTCATTTTTTTGCAATATGGCTAGACTGAGAATTTTCAAAATCTCCAAGTTCTGCTTTCTTTTTACCTAACAATTCCTTCTTAAATTCATCTCTCTTCTCTCACATTTTACTATAAAAAGTAAGGAGGACCCAAGCTCCATCTTCAATACTTTGCTTAGATATCTCCTTGGCTAAATATTCAATTTCATCACTCTCAACTTCTACCTTCCACAAAACACTAGAACACAATTTAGCCAAGTTCACTGCCACATTATAACAAGATCACCTTTCCTCCAGTTTCCAATAACCTAGTCTTCATTTCTGTCTGAGATCTCACCAGAATCACCTTTAATATCCATATTTCTAGCATGTACCTCAAAACTCTTCCAGCCTCTACCCATTACCCAATTTTGAAGCCACTTCCACATTCTTAGGTACTTGTTATATCAGCACCCTATTTCTAGTTACCAAAATCTGTATTAATCAGCATTCTCTAGAGAATCAGAACTAACAGGATATTTATATTTATATATAATTTATTATAAGGAATTGGCTCACATGCTTGTGGAGGCTGAGATATCCCAAGGTCTGCAGTAGGCAAGATGGAGACCCAGGAGAGCTAATGGTGTAGTTCCAGTCCGGGTCCAAAGGCCTGAGAACCAGGAGAGTCAGTGGTGTAAGTTCCAGTTTGAGAGCCAACAGGCTCAAGACACCAAAATAACTGATTTTTCAATTTGAGTCCAAAGGCAGGAAAAGACCTATGTCCTAGCTCAAGCACTCAGGCATGAAGAGTTCCCTCTTACTCACAGAATAGTCAACGTTTTTATTCTATTCAGGCCTTCAACAGATTGGATGGGGCTAACCCATATTAGGGAAAACAATCTGTTTTACTCAGTCTACCAAGTCAAATGTTAATCTTATACAGATATACCCTCACAAACACACCTAGAATAATGTTTGACCAAATGTCCGGGTACCCCTTGGCTCAATCAAGTTAACACAAAATTAGCCATCACAGTGGGTTTAACCATGGGACTATTTTACTAGTGCCCACCCTCCTTGACGCTTATTAATTGGCCTTTTGTACAACTTTCTTAATTATTTTGCCATTTACTTTTCCAATTGTATTTTTCTGAATTCTAATTATTATTATTAGGATTTTCATTGGAATTGCCTTCATCCAATTCAGCCTCCACACTACTGCCAGGACAAACTTCAAATACAAAACAGATACTGTTCTTCTCTTGATTAAAATATTTTGAGTTTCCCGAACTCTCTAAACTCCTGAGCAGGGATACTAGACCTTTAATGATCTGACCCCTGCCAATCAGTCTAGTGTGCTGCCCCACTTCTCTTCCTGCACTCTAGTCATCTCTAATAAGTTACATTTCCCAAAAGTGTGCTCTCTCTCCCATGCTTTTGCTCGTGCTTACCCCTCTGCTTAGAATGTTCCATTAATCCTCCTGTGCCAGATAAACTCTTATACTACTCTGTGAAGATTTCCTTAACCCTGCAATATGGCTTAGGAACTGTCTTTCTGTGTCCCACAGTTTCCTATATTTACATCTATTCTGACACTTATCTCTGTATGTTTATTTCCTTTTTAGTTGTCTGCCTTCCCTACTGGACTGCATGTTCCTTGAGATCAGATACACGGTGGTATACCCAGTGCCCAGCACCCTGTAATTGACTCAATATATGTTTGTTGAAGAAATGGTTGTTGTAACAGTAATGAAATGTATAAAGAGGTTATTGTAATTTCTGGGGGGAGAAGATACTTTTGAGGGGTAGAATCAATAGGATGTGGGGACCAAATATGAAGGCTGAAGGAGAGAAACGAGTCAAGGATGACTGGGTTTTTTGGCAGAGAAAGTGGTAGTGCAATAGGAGAAGGGAATACATGATGGAGAACTGGGTTGGGAAAGTAGATATGTGTTGTTAGGACAAGAGTAGCATATGACAGCAGGAAATTCAGACAGAGGTGCCCAGCTGGCAATTAGAACTACTAACTGGAGCTTGAGATTGAAATAAGGAGACCAAAATCACTCAGAGAGGATAGCTGATGTTGTGGGAATGTGATGGCAAAGAAAGAATCTGCAGAAAGAGAAGAGAGCTGGGAAGAGAGTCATGAGGAAAATCTACTCTGAGTGGGCCAGAGGAAAAATGGAGCCTTGAGAGGCAAAGAAAGAGCTGTCAGAAAGGTAATAAGAGAACCTGATGTGTGCTGGCTCATGGAAGCCTAGGGGGAAGAAAAAATAATTTCAAAGAGGAATAAATCAGCAGCGTTAGAGGATCATGAAAAAGGAGGACAGAGATTTATACTATGTGAAGATTGTTGAAGTATCTGAGATAATAGTATTGGTTGAATAGCAGGACCAGAAGTCAGTATACAATTATGTATTATGAAGCCAGAAGTTTGATGGCAAAAGGAGCGAAAGAGACAGAAATATATCTCTAGGGAGTAGAAACATTGAGAGACAAGCTTGTCTAATATGGCTACTTGTAGAGTTCCTTACATAAGTGATAGAGCAATTTTTAAAAAATCACCCAATTGATTGCATGGCAAATATTATTTTCCAGTCCTCCCCACCTCTACTCACACCAAAAATCCTTACCAATCCTGTAAAAATGTACATGTCATACAATATAAATTCATGTTCTCAAACTCTATCTTACATGGCTCAAAGCAAGGCCTTCCAATTGGGCCAATCAATCAAATTCCACTCTTAATGAAGAGATAGTTATGACTTCTGGTCTCAAATTCCATATGTTAAATGTCAAACCATATTCCTTCTTATGCAAAACATCTTTCCAGAGCACCTCTCTAAATGTCCTTCTCCCACTGATGACACCTTGCCTCTCTCTCTCTTTTTCTGTTCTCTCTCAGTTTTTACCCTCCTTTCTCCTTTATCCTTCTCCACAGAGAATTCAGAGCTTCATAGTTTGTAAATAATAATTACTCTGTATAACATCTTCATTTGACTGTGGAAGTGAGGGCAGGAGGGGAGAGAAAGTGATTAGAATTGGGAAAACATAGTGGCTTATGCAAGATAACACAACAAGTGCAAAGCTGAGCCAGACAGGATGAGAAGCCCAGATTTTATGGTATCACAGGCCCCATTACATCATCCACTTACATATTACCCCCCAAACTCAGCTTACCCATATAGAAAGTACCCAGACAATAGTTCCCAGCTAGAGTTGTACTTCATCCATCCAATGACCTTCCCCTCTACATACCAAATCTATAAGACCTGAGTGCTTATCCAAGCCCTTTAGGCTCAACCCAAACCTCAGGATTTCAAAATTCTTGTCTCTCAGGACCAGATTCACCTACCACTCCACGATTTTCCACAAATAGGGGAAAATTAACTAACATTGATGGACTACAACCTAGGTGCCAGGCATTCAACCTCATATGGGCAAAGTTGGTACTATTAGTTTCATTTTACAGGTGAGAAACTGAGGCTCAATGAGGGGCTTTTCTAAGATTATGTACCTAATAAGTTGGCAAAGGGGAATTTGAACAAAATGAGTCCAAGGTCTGTATTCTTTCCACTACCCCTCTATGGGACAACTTCTATGGGACCTTTATTTAACCAGGCTCGGAAATCTCATTTGTATCCTATGTTTTCCCAAGTGTTATCTCCTATTCAATTCTCCAATTTCCTGTTTCTTCAAAGAACTAATAAAATTCACCAATGGAAGGAAGTTATGCTTAGTAGTTGACAGGGAGCAGAGTATAGAGGGAAAGTACAATGGAGCTTGATTTGATTCTCTCATTTCTCACCTACTATTCCAGTCCAGGCTCTTGGAAAAGGGTAGGAATCTTTTGACCTGGGATACTGGACTCCCATAAACATCAATCCTAGCCATCCTAGAAAAGCCTAGTAGACTAGATGAGTTTGATCTTCTTTTGGGTAGGCCTGAAAGTGGCCAGAAGAGGACATATCTTGTTCTTTCACCAGGTTTTTGATATCTGTGATCCAGGCCTCTCCTGTCCCTCCACAGGGACTATGAAAAGCCTGTGGTTTTTTAGAGCGGTTTGTCTAATGGACTTGGCTTTGCTAGGGGATCCTAACCCACCCATGCTCCATGCCGTTCCTTCTCAAGCCCAAAGGGATCTACTGAAAATGATCTATCTCTGAAAATGGCCCGAAACCCTGCTGCATTCCACTTAGTTCTCTACCTTAGGTATCTGGGATTAGGAGTATACGTGATTTTAATCTGCCTTTTAGGTCAACAACAGGATGATTGAAACTGCCCACAATATATTTTAGGCTCTAAGTCAATTTTTTCCCCTTGCACTTTGTTATATTTCAGATTGGCTTGTTTCTGCTCCAGTGTCATCACAACAACATCTGTTCTGGGCAAAGTGGTACTGTTAGCTTTTCCCATCAGCTGCCTCCCACTTCCAATTTCTCTGTCTGGCCCCCTCTTTCTTTTTTAGCACTCCTCCCTCCATCAGAGACTTCCAGTAACACTAAGCCTTTGTTCAGGGAAATAAAGCTCATGGGATAAGGTCCAGTGATAAGCCAACAGGAGTGATGGTTTAATGCAGTGAGGATCTCAATGATTCCCTGAAATCCTACCATGTAAATATCCTCCAACTTCCCCAAATAAATACCCCACTCATGATCATGCACAGCCATGTAGCCGCTCTCAAAGATGGCCAAGGAACCTGAGATAAACACATTCATTCACTCATTCCCTTATTCATTTATTTAACAATTTTGTTGAGCACCTCAGCTGAAGGTATTCTAGGCAAGGGGAACGGCATGAGAAAAGATGGGCGGATTAAGGGAGAGCTTTCCTGATTCCAAGAACTGTAAGTTCTTGAGCTTAAATGAAGTGTAGGATGCAAATGTGCATGTGAATATAGATGAGACCTGAGAAATAGTTACAGGTCAGATCAGAAAGGGCCTTGCTTGTCATTCTGAGGTGTCTGGGACTTTGTCTTCAAGGTAGTGGAGAAAGACAGCTTCAAGATATCATCCAAGTGAAAAATAGGTCCTTAGCCTATAAAAGTTACAGGAAAACCCCTCTTCCTTTATAGGTGTCATCAGAAAAATTAAAGTATAGCTTTTTTAAAAGCAGCTGAGAGCAGTGCAGTTGTGTCTGCTCAGGACACCCCAAGGGAATCTGCTTTTGTTGGCAGTGGGCCCAAGCATTCTATCTATGGTCTGACCTTGACTAATTTATGGTCCTTGGAGCCTGAAAAATAGAGTTGGTACATGATACTTTCCCATCAGCACTTATGAGTTTCTCCCATTAAAAAAACTTCCTGGATCCCACACATTCCTCTAGCTATCACTTTATTTCTTTTTTCTCCTTTACAACCATACTTCTGAAAAGAATTTCTAGTCTCACATTTTTATTGTCTCAACTCCTGTTCACTCCCCAACCCAATACAATCAGATTAGTGCTACCATTACTTCACCAAACACAGTTCTCACTAAGGTTGTCAATGACCTTGATGCTAAATCTGATGATCACTTGTTTGTTCTCATATTCTTTACTTCTGTGCATAATTCAATACAGTTCATTATTTCCTTCTTGAAATATTATCTTTCTTTAGCTTCTGGGTTCAGCCTTTTCCTGGCTCTCTTCCTGCTTCTTCGGACCTCTTAACTTCTACTTAATCTTAAAATGTTGGAATCATCTAAGTTTCACCCAAGACCCTCTCCTTTTCTCACTCTGTATTTTCTCCTCCAGATGAGCTCAACCAGCCTCATGTCTTCAATAATAACATATATGCCAACAAGTCCCAGTATTTCTAGATTTCTCTTCTAAACTTCAAAATAGTATATTCAATCACTTACGTGATATGCATCCGAAATCATTAATATCCAAAATCAAACTTATTATCTTCCCTCTTATTCAAACTTGCTCATTTTCCAGTGCTCTGCAACACAGTAAAAAGACCACCATTCCTCCAGTGAAGCATACCAGAATTTGACTATTCTTGATACCTTCCTTTCCCAAATACAAAATAATTGATATAGTCTAAATGGTGACTGCATGGTTTGGCCACTGCTGAATTCTCCAGCCTCATTTTATGTTCTATGCTCATGCCAAACTTGCCTTCTTTCATTCCTTGAGGACACCCGGGTGGTTTTTGTTTTGTTTTGTTTTGTTTTATTTTGCCTCAAACTCTTTATATTGATGAATCTTCTTCCTGGAACATTCTTTCCACAAATTTTTACCTGGTGAGCTCCTACTTAACATTTATGTCTCAACTTGAATGTCGCTTCCTTGCATGAACCTTCCTGGACCCATCTGACTAAATTGGCTCTTCCATCACACCTTCATGTCTCCCTGAATTATGCTCCCGGGGGCCCATAATTTTTCTTCTTAGCACTCCATTACAATTTGAAATATTTATTCATATTTTGAGGATGTCTACACACTATCTGTCTCCCCTACTTGACTGTAAACTCCACGAGGACAGGGACACTATCAATATTGTTCTCTTCCATGTCCTCCACACTGAGAACTGACACATATCAGGTAGTTAATAAATATTCATTCAGTGAATATAGGTATGAATGAGTACAGGTTTTTCTCAAAGAGCATACACCCTTCTACTAAAGAAGAAAGGCCTTCTGAGTTTGGGGGGCCTACTTCAGGATCTGATGAGTGGATAGTCTGAAAGATTGACATCTGTTTTTGACAACCCATTGAAGTTCTCAACAAAGTTCTCAAACATTTTTATAATCATTTCCCAAGTTGGAGCTGGCTATTATACTTCCTTATTCTTTTTTTGCCCCAAGGTCTCTCCCTGGGGAGTGTTACCAGCTTTTCTTTTTTAAATTGAAGTATACTTGATTTACAGTATTATTTTAGTTTCAAGATGTACAATATTTTTATAGATTATATTCCATTTAAAGTTGTTACAAAATAAAGGTTGTATTTCCCTGTGCTGTACAATATACCCTTGTTGCTTATTTACTTTATACAAAATAGTTTGTCTCTTAATCTCCTACCCTTATATTGCCCCCCCTTCCCTTTCCCCACTGTTAACCACTAGTTTGTTCTCTATGTCTTGTGACTCTGTTTCTGTTTTGTTATATACATTCGTTTGTTTTATCTTTTACATTCCACATATAAGTGATAACAGAGTATTTGTCTTTCTCTGTCTGACTTATTTCACTAAGCACAACACTCTCTAGGTCCATCCACATTGTTGTAAATGGAAGAATTCCATTCTTTTTATGGCTGAGTAATAGTCCATTGTATATATGTGCCACATCTTCTTTATCCATTCACCCATTGATGGACACTTAGGTTGCTTCCATATCTTAACAACTGTAAATAGTGCTGCTATGAACATTGGAGTGCATGTATTAGAGTTTTTGTTTTCTTCAGATATATTATATCCAGGAGTGGAATTGCTGGGTCATATGGCAGGCCTATTTTTAGTTTTTTGAGGAACCTCGATACTGTTTTCCATAGTGGCTGCACCAATTTACACTCCCATTAACAGTGTACAGTCCCTTTTCTTCACATCCTCGCCAACATCTGTTATTTGTGTTCTTTCTTTCTTTTTTGTTCTTTTTAACATCTTTTTTTTTAACATCTTTATTGGAGTATAATTGCTTTACAATAGTGTGTTAGTTTCTGCTTTATGACAAAGTGAATCAGTTATACATATACATATGTCCCCATGTCTCTTCCCTCTTGGGTCTCCCTCCCTCCCACCCTCCCTATCCCACCCCTCTATGTGGTCACAAACCACTGAGCTGATCTCCCTGTGCTATGTGGCTGATTTCCACTAGCTATCTATTTTACGTTTGGTAGTGTATATATGTCCATACCACTCTCTCCCTTTGTCCCAGCTTACCCTTCCCCCTCCCCGTATCCTCAAGTCAATTCTCTAGTAGGTCTGTGTCTTTATTCTCATCTTGCCCCTAGGTTCTTCATGACCATTTTTTTTTAGATTCCATATATATGTGTTAGCATACATATTTGTTTTTCTCTTTCTGACTTACTTCATTCTGTATGACAGATTCTAGGTCCATCCACCTCACTACAAATAACTTAATTTCATTATTTTTTATGGCTTAGTAATATTCCATTGTATATATGTGCCACATCTTCTTTATCCATTCATCCTTTTTGACCCACCTCCTAGAGAAATGGAAATAAAAATAAAAATAAACAAATGGGACCTAATGAAACTTAAAAGCTTTTGCACAGCAACGGAAACAATAAACAAGACGAAAGACAACCCTCAGAATGGGAGAAAATATTTGCTATGAAGCAATGGACAAAGGATTAATCTCCAAAATTTACAAGCAGCACTTGCAGCTCAATATCAAAAAAACAAACAACCCAATCCACAAATGGACAGAAGACCTAAATAGACATTTCTCCAAAGAAGATATACAGATTGCCAACAAACACATGAAAGAATGCTCAACATCATTAATCATTAGAGAAATGCAAATCAAAACTACAATGAGATATCATCTCACACTGGTCAGAATGGCCATCATCAAAAAATCTACAAACAATAAATGCTGGAGAGGGTGTGGAGAAAAGGGAACCCTCTTGCACTGTTGGTGGGAATGTAAATTGATACAGCCACTATGAAGAACAGTATGGAGTTTCCTTAAAAAACTAAAAATAGAACTACTATATGACCCAGCAATCCCACTACTGGGCATATACCCTGAGAAAACCATAATTCAAAAAGAGTCATGTAACAAAATGTTCATTGCAGCTCTATTTACAATAGCCAGGACATGGAAGCAACCTATTTGTGTTCTTTCTGATGATAGCCATTTCGACAGGTGTGAAGTGATATCTCATTGTGGTATTGATTTGCATTTCTCTGATGGTTAGTGATGTTGAGCATTTTTTCATGTGCCTGTTGACCACCTGTATGTTTTCTTTGGGAAAATGCCTATTCAGGTCTTTTGCCCATCTTTTAATCAGGTTGTCTGGGTTTTTTGATATTTTAATACTTTTGATATTTGTATGAGCTGGTTATATATTTTGGACATAAACCCCTATTGGTCATATCATTTACAAATTATATTCTCCCATTCCATGGGCTGTCTTTTCATTTTCTCAATGGTTTCCTTTGCTGTGCTGCTTTTAATCAGATCCCATTTGTCTATTTTTGCTGTTGTTTATTTTGGCTTAGGAGACTGATAAAAAAATATTGCTACAATTTATGTCAAAGAGTGTTCTGCCTATGTTCTCTTCTAGGAGTTTTATGGTTTCATATCTTCATCAGTGCTTTATAGTTTTCAGGGTGTAGGTCTTTCACCTCCTTAGTTAAATTTATTCCTAGATATTTTATTCTTTTTGACGTGATTTTAAGCAAGATTGTTTTCTTGCTTTCTTTTTCTGATAGTTCACTATTTGTGTATATAAAAGCAACAGATTACTGTATATTAATCTGGTATCCTGCAAATTTACTGAATCTGTTTATTAGTTCTAATAGTTTTTGGTGGAGACTTTAGGGTTTCCTATATATAGTATAATGTCATGTGCAAAATGACAGTTTTACTTCTTCCCTTCCAACTTGGATGCCTTTTATTTCTTTTTCTGGTCTGATTGCTGTGGATAGGACTTCCAATATTATGTCAAATAGAATCTACCAGCTTTTCCTTAACCTGAGAAGAGATAAAAAGAAAAATAGCCTTAAAGTGGTCACTAGATTTTCCTGAGAATCCAAAAGATTTGAAGTCCGCTTTGAAATTTGGCTGAAGTTTGGGGATGTCTCCAAGTTTATGCAACTAATTTATCTTTCACAAATTTGCTTCTCCTTCAACTTTCTGTTTCAGGGTGAGAGATGGAACTGGACTCTCCTCATGGCGCCAGTGGAGCAGTAAATCTTAGAGTCTAAGGTGTAAAAGGTGAGACAAGGAGTCTGTACTTCCAAACCTCATGACTCACAGTATCTGTGTCCCAGATTCTGGCTCCCAGGTCAATGGGGGCTTATGCTCTGGTCTTTCCAGAAATATTGCCATAGTAGTAGGGGAAGGGAATACTTCTTATGGACAGAAGAAACATCAACCTGCACATTTTCTCCCTGACGTCAGAAGTGAAAAGTTAGATAAAGTCATTTCTAGCCCTGTCTGACTCAGCAAGACAGTGCTAACAATTTATTTAGAGAGAGAAAGTGACCATTCTAAAATAATCCCTTAACTCCACTCAGTTTCCTGTAATACCCTATATGGGAAAAGAATTATAACTGATTCACTTTGCTGTACACCTGAAACTAATACAACATTGTAAATCAACTATATTCCAATAAAAATAAATAAATAAAATAAAATAAGCCCTTATACTCCCCACTGTTGATCTCAAGTGCTTGGCTTAGGTCCACGCTCTAGATCTTTTCCTTTCTAACACCAGACTCTACTTTTATGATGAGGGCAGGGCTTGTAGATCTGCAGAAGAATAGCTGCTGAATCTTTGAAGAGGTGACTCTTAACGTCCTTCTTCCCTGGCCCAACTATCCAGAGTGTCTTCCTTGTACTGAGTTGTTGTGGCCTAGGATCCATTTGTATTCAGCCATGCCAATCCCTGCGAAGCTGACATACAATAGAAGATGGAGTGATACATATGCAACCAGTCTCTGTAGGTCTTTCAGGGGAAGCACAGTCTCCCTACCTTTAATGTGGGAAGTCAGTTACCTAGCCATTTGCTTTATCATCAAATTAAAGAAATACAAGTAGCTACTGGGACCAAACAGAGGGAGGCCATAGAATGGGAATACGATCAATGATTACTGATGACTTGATTACCCAAAAATGGCCAAAAGACAGCAGGTGTCTCTGAGGCCAAAAGGAACTTCAGAGTGTATCATGCTTAGCTCTTACTTAGCTCTTGCTTGCTTACTTGGCTAAAAGAAAACCTGGTCTTCTAGTTGTCTGGGAATGATATGGTCTATAAGCAATGATGAGAGTTAAAATTCTGTACTCAGGAATCCTTGTGGGATTATCTTATTGGGGAACTGAGTCTTCTTAAGGGGCTAAATGTTCATTGGCAGCTTATATAGCAACCTACAAGATACAAAGAGAGGGGCTCTGAAGTTTCCTCTGAGTTGGGTCCAAATCCCAGTGGATTCCACCATTTGTGAGCTGTACAACCTTGGACAAGTTTCCTTTTCTGATTTTCAACCTCTTTACCTATAAATGGGAATATAATACTTAACTCACAGAGTTTATATGAAGATAAAATGAGATGTAATATGTAAAATGATATAGTCTAGTGCCAAATAAATAAATATTTCTATAAAATATACCATACTCTCTGTTTTAAGGAGAATGATTTTCTTAACATAACATCTAGAAAATAGGTCCATATTTTAAGAACTCAGAAGAGTAATCAGAGGAAATATCATGGTTATGGGAAATATTTCCTATCTTTTATGTCTCCATCAAGGTTGTTATCTTCTTGAGATAGAAACTGTTTGATCGTGGAGTCCCCTAACCTACTGCAGTGCTAAGCATAGTACTGGCAGTGTTAAAGACCAAGAACTTGTCTTATTAATTTCTGTACTCCTAGTGTCTAGTACAGTATCTAGAACATAGTATGCTTATTATATGCATTGACTCATTTAATCTTCACAACAGTCTTCTAAAATATTGCTATTATTATCCTTGTTATTAGATGAGGAAACTGAGATACAGAGAGGTTAAGTCAATTGCAAAAATTACCAAGCTAGCTAAGTGGTAGAGCTGGAATTTGAACCCAGGTAGTCTGGCAATAGGCCTGCACCCTTAACACCTTACACAACCACATAGGAGCTACTTATTAGATATTTGTTGAATGAACACAATTGTAAGGAAATGTAAATTATAATCATGTAAAAGATTATGTTTAAAGTACATATGTACTTTAAACAATACTCATGCTCCCCCAAATTGGATAAAAATCTATTCTTTTGTAAATTTCATGCCTTTTACTAGTGTGCCCAGCATATTATAGTTTGAAAAGTTAACGCACAGCATGCATTAAGGTTTCCTGCTGCTCAAAGCAACTCGTGGTGACCTATTTTGTTGTGTCAAGAACCCTTTTAGTCATGTCAATAATCACCTCCTAAACTGTCCAATTTAAATAATTAGTGTTTTCACATACTGGCTTTTTCTAAAGCAGAAAGGCCTGGTAAATATCATTTAGTAGATCCTGTTCCAATCACCTATAACGTGCCCCTCCACTCCACCCCACCTCTCCAACCATAAAGGCTGGAAAGACAGTTGGTGCCCTCTTCTGGGGGTTTGGGGCAGTAGCATACATTGGGCCCACCAGGAGACATTTCCAGGAAATAATCATGTCAGCTTCTTTCAATTCTGGTGATAAGAATGGAGTTAGTTTTTGGATCTTTTTCTGAAAATAAGTAAGCTGACCTATTCATGCAGGTGAGTTTTCTGAAGCCCTGGTGAGTAGAAGGATGGAATAAAAATTCAGCTGAACTTTAGAAGGATGCTAAGTAGATATTTCCTTCAGTCAGTTACACTTTACATACAGTTTAAAATCATAGGTTATTAATGATAAATTTTATTTAAGAGTATCTATATGCTAATACTTTGTATGCATTATCTCATTTAAATCTCACCACAGCCCTAAAGAATATTCCAAATTTACAGTTAAGACAGCTGAGATGCAGAGAGGTTAAGCAACAGACAAAAATGGCAGAACCAGGAATTCTAACCCAAATCATGTTATTTCCACTGAATATGTTGTCTCTTTTTACTTCTTTTGATCCCGTATGAAAATTTCACTCCTATGGCAGAAAAATGTTCTTGACATATATAATCCCACTCAAATACCACAGAAACATCAAAGAAAACTGTGCTGGGAACTCTTGTATGGATCCTTTGCTAGTTGTCCTGATAACTTGCTCTTTTACTGAGTTATGTTGGATAGAAAATAGGAAGTTTAAATTGGTAACAGAGGTCAAGGGCCAAAGAGAATGTCAGGAGGCAGAGAAGGGGGAAAGGAAGCAGGGAGAAGAGGTGTGGACATGGAGGACAGAGAAACTTATGGGCCACCACTCCACAGCTCATATGAGGTCAGAACTAGCACTTCAGGGTGAGCCCAGCTTTCTGGAGAGCACAACTTGCATCAAATGTAATAATAATTAACCTGTGTCTAGTACTTACTTTGTGCCAGGCACTCTTTTAAGTGCCTTACCTGTGTTAACTCATTAAATACTCACAAAAATCCTATGAGGTAAGTCTTTTGATTAACCTCATTTTACATATATATTACAAAATTGAAGAAGAGAGAGGCTATGGTTTCCATTTCACAGATGAGGAAACTGAGGCACAGAGAAGTTGAGTAACTTGCCCGAGGTCAAGCTAATGAGTGGTAGAGCTGGAGTTTGAAATTAGGATCCTGACTCCAGAGCTGTGTTCTTACCCATCATGATATAGTATCCCTCCCAACATGTTGGAAAGATAAAAATTGTTTCAGGAAATGTTTACTTCAGATACGTGTGTGTGTGTGTGTGTGTGTGTGTGTGTGTGCGTGCGTGCTTGTGTTTATATTGGGTCTGATGTAAAATATATTTATTCCTGTGAATCACAGACCAAAATATCTAAAAGTTACTGTTCTAACAATAGTAGCAATACCTGAACTGCACATCTTCAAACTCAGTAGAGGTAATGCCAGATTGCTCTCTAAAACAATTGTACCAAATCACATTCCCACCAGCAGTGTAAGAGAGTTACCTGCATTCTACATCCTCACCTGGATTTAATAGCATCAGACTTTTAATATGTTGCCAATTCAATGGGTTGGAAGCACATGTGGTTTTAAATTGCATTTTTCTGATTTCTTTTACATCCTTTCATGATTTGGCCATTCACGTTTTGCCTATTGTGAATCATCTGCTTATATCTCTTACTTGTATGTCATTGTATACAATAAAAATGTACACAATACAATACTCACGACAACTCTCTGTAGGAGCCAGCAGTACAAATGAAGAAACTCAGTCTGGGAGTAACCTTGCATGAGGTCACCAGCTAATGGGTTGTTGACTTGGGATTTGAGGCCAGAACTAGAGGGCCCATATCTTTTGTTTTACAATACATGCCAGGGACCAAGGCCATGTTAGAATAAATAGAGGAAAGAAACAAATAATTTCTAGCATGTAACCATATATCATATGCCTAATTAGGTTTTGTGGAATTAACACAGATTATTTCCTTGTATCCTCACAACAAGCTATGAGATAAAACATGTTATCTCCATTTTACAGGTGAGGAGACTGAGGCTCAGGGAAACGAAGAGATTTGCCTTGGAGAGGTTAAATGACTGCCAATAAGAGACAGAATCGCAGGTCTGTCTGTTTACAAAGTTCATGCCTGTTGCACAAGAGCCACATCTTGACCTCCCTCCCCACCTTCTCCTTAGAGCCCCAGCAAACTGATTCTACTTGGACAGGGCCAGGACTACACCTACCATTTTTCTGAAGAATACTGGTCTGGGGTAGCCTTAACTGGCTCAGCCCTGATGCCTCCATTAACCAGCCAGGCTAGGTCAGCTCCCAGCCAACTTCCACAGCAGATTCATCTCCCACTGCCCCAGGCTTCTCTGATGAAGCCTACTCAGGATCTCAACACCTTCCATGGGGAAACCAGAACATTCTAGCCCACTCAGGATCTCAACACCTTCCATGGGGAAACCAGAAAATTCTAAGTCAGAGTTCTCAAACTTGGCTGTGCTTTAAAATCACCTGTAGAACTTTAAAAAATCCTGATGCCCTTGTAACACCCCAGACCCACAACATCAGAAACTTTGGGGATGGTACCCAGGAATCCATAATAGTTAAAACTCCCCAGGTGATTTCAGTGTAGAGTCAAGATTGAGAACCACTGTTAAGGTATCTTCTTCAAGCTCCAGCAGCCATACTCACACAGAGGTTCCCATATTTTAGTGGGAACTTCTTGGAGGATTTAAGATTCAGATTTCTGGAGCCTACCCTCAGAGAGTTCATGTTTTGGGCTGGGCCCCGGAGCCTGAATTCTTAACAATCACCTCAGATAGTCTCACTGCAAGTCCTTAGTAGACCACATTTTGGGAAATGCTGCATTAGGAAAAGTACTGCATGGAAGTGGGATGGGAGCAGGAGGCCTCTGGCCCTTTAAGGACTGATTAAGAGGCTGCCTTTAAAGCTCTGGAGTGGAGCAGGATAGGGCTGCTTCTTTTCATCCTAGTGGATAAGGTAAGGGAGCAGGTCCTGGGATGGACCTCTCCTTTTAAGTGCTATCTTGTTCCTGGCCCTGGAGAGCAGGAGGGGCATGCTGCCTTGTCCCACCTGCGTTTCTGTTTGTTTTGATGCAAAGAGGACAATTTAGAAGACTTCCTTTTGGTCCAGGAGCTCCTCCTAGAGGAAGCAACATAGGACCTGCCTGCCTGCCTTTCATTTTTTCTTGCCCTATCCTTTGTGGTAGTGGAGCCTGGATACTGTTACCTGTGTGAAAGGAAAGGGTCAGAGTGGCATCCTTTGGGCTTGTGCCGGAAAGTGTTGCTGAACACCAAGCCTTTCAAGATGGTCCTCCTGAGCATCCTTAGAATCCTTCTTCTTTGGGGACTGGTGTGTTTTATGGAACACGGGGTCCAAATGACACAGGTAGGGCAGCCTTCTGTTGCCCTCCTGCCTGAGGCCTCTACCGTGCCCCTGATTCGGGAGCTGCTAGAAGAAGCCCCTGGCAAGCAGCAGAGGAAGCCACGGGTCCCAGGGCCTCCCTTGCGGTATATGCTGGAGTTGTACCAGCATTCAGCTGATGAGAGTGGGCACCCTAGGGAGAACCGCACCACTGGGGCCACCATGGTGAGGCTGGTGAGGCCGTTGGCTAATGTAGCAAGACCTCTCAGAGGTGAGTTATCATACCATATTGTCCTGGAGGGGAGAAAAATGGGGAAGAAGAGTGTAGAGAAAAGGGGATCTGCGAGTTTACTGTCAGGCTTCATTGCCTGGAAGGTGGTTTTCTCAGGCTTGGTTTTCAAAAGATGGAAAACTTGGGAGAAACTGGCTCCAAGCCTGCTTCCCTTCAGGGACCCAATTTAAGAACAGATTGCCTTGGGGCCTACCTGAGGAAGCTCTCCCAGGCCCCAGGGCAACTGAGTGATGTGTCAGCTCCTATCTTTCAAAGAAAGTCTTAATGCTTGTTATATCACTGAAAGCTATAATTGAGAAATAGCCATATACGTTCCTGTGCAGGGCTGTTTGTGTTGTTTTTTTCTTAGAAGGCAAAGGGTACAGGATGCTGAAGTGGGGAAATTTACAAGGCCTCAGAAAGGACAGAAACAGGCTCACATCTGAGAGTCTGTATACCTGGCTCCGTGAGCATCTGCTATCGTATTTAATCCTTAATGACAGCTACTCTCATTAGCTGTCCTGGAGCACTTAGCCTAATTTTTAAAGATAAGAAAAGTAAAACACAGAGAGAAGTTAAATAACTTGCAGAGGTCACAAGGACAGTGGGTGTCAGAGACGGGGTTTGAGTTCAAGTCTGTCTGTCCGTAACTACTTGTGTTTGAATGTGGTACCCTGATATCCTTGTATACCAAACAGTTTTTCTATTCAGACTGTGGTTGCTACTTTGGGTTTTTGGTACCAAATATATTTTGGAGTTTTCTTTGTTCCCATTATGGTTGCTTCAGCTTTAAACATCTGCATTAGACATTGTTCCAGGGCAGCAGTGGGCTCCTGCAGTGTGAAGCTCTCTGTGAAATGCAGAAAGCCATCATTCAGGGAAATCTTGGGAACCTGGTGAGATCAATCTTAAGCCTTTGCTAGTCTCAGCTATGACAACAGACACGATTTACCCTCCTTCCCTCCAAGTAAAACAACTACCATTTCCCTAAGCTAACCTTTAGTGTGAGCTTACCATGTGCCAGGCATTGGGCAAAGCACTTTGCAAACATTATTTTCATTAATCCTCCCCACTATCATACAAGGTAGGTACTATGAACATACCCATTTTATAGGTGAAGAAACTGAGGCTCAATGTAACACAGCTAGTAATTAACAGAGCTGGGTTTCTAACCCAGGGTTTCAGGCTCCAGAGCCTGTGCTTTTAATGACCCTGTTGTGCTGACTGCTTAACAGATTTTAATTGAGCACCAAGCACTGTGTTTGGGTTGGGTATAAAGAGGCAAATAACCACTCCCCTGACCTCTAGGAGCCCCCACTATGGTAGAATAGATAGATAAGTAATCACACAATGGTGGTGCAGTGTGGCAAATGCTTTGAAAAGGATAAGCAGTAGGGCTCCCGGGACTCCAAAGAAGAAATAGGTTGCTGCTTAGTGCAAGGAGAGGGAAGCAGTGAGACAGTTGGAAGGCCTCACTGAGGAGGTGGCATTTGAGCTGGACTTTTGCATAAGGAGTAAAGAGATTATGCATACAAGTAGGGGAATGCATTCTGATTAAGGAAAAAGAAGATAACTTGGTGTGGGTGGAGATTTACTCAACAAATATTTATTTGGCAACTGCTAAGTGCTAGGCATTGTACTGGGTGCCGGAATATGATCAAGATAGGCATGGTTCTCATGGCTGACACAAGTAAGTAAACACAGATAGTTGTAAATTGTGGTAAATGCTATCAAAGAATGAAATAGGTGGTTTTGATAGAGAATAGCAAAGAGATCTTCCCTTTGCATGGGATTGTCAGGGAAGGCATCTTTGAAGAGGCGATATTTGAGCTGAGGTCTGTAAGATAAGAAGCTCTGCATGAGAAGGGGAGCGAGAAGTCTGATCTAGGCAGAGGGAACAGCATGTGCAAAGGCCTAAAGGGTGAAAAGAAGCTTGTCCAACTTGAACAGAAGGAAGATCAGGATGGTTGGAACCTAGTGAGACTGTGGAGAGCAATGGGATATGAGACTCAGAGGTCATTACAAGTGATCTGGGTTTCATTCCCAAGTGCAACCGGAAGCTGCACAAATCAATTCTGTACAGATGATATGAGGCTAGAAAGGAAGACGCCTAGAATTAGGCCAGTACCCTGGTATGACTGTGGGACATACCGGCACCTAGGGACTCCTGAAAGGATCCAGAAATGGATGACAAGAGAGCTGGGCCTGATCATTCCATCAGGAGATGACCCAGCTGAATCGAGCTTGCCTGGAGAGCTATTCAAGGTTCAATCACACAGGATGTGTGAGTCAGCCATTTCCCTGAAAAGTTCTGAGCAGACCCTTCTTGGCTCTGATCCTTAGCAACCCCACCCTGCTTCAGGAAATATGTGATGTCAGGGTCTGAAAGGAAAGGGCAGTTCCTCACCAGACAGCCTGTTAGAGGCTGGGTTTGGATTCCTTTTCAGGCAGGGTGGGGCAGATGTATGCGTGGGTCTCTTGGAAAGATTATTGTAGGATGGGAATATGGAGTAATTTGAGAAAGCAAATACAAGCCTGGCTTGGGCCTTGTCTGAATGATATCCAAGTGCCCCAAACTTGAGGGTGTATTAAGCATGAGTTGGAACATGAACTTAAAAAAAAATCCTGATGTGTGATTTCACTCATGTGGAATATAGAAAAACAAAACAAATGAACAACAAAAAATAAAAACAAACTCAGATAGAGAGATTAGATTAGTGGTTACCACCAGGGAAAGGGGGTGGGGGGTGAGTGGGTGAAATAGGTGAAGGGAGTCAACTGTGTGGTAACAGATGATCATCGTAACTAGGCTTGTGGTTGTGATAACACTGTAGTGTACACAGATGTTGAATTATGATGCTTTACACCTGAAACTTAAATACATAATATTTTAAAAATCCTGATGCATCAAAGCATTAAAGAGTTTCTATGTTGAACATCCCAGGCCTACTGAAGAATTCCAGGCTCGTGAATTCAGTGGAGAAGGAAGGTTAGGTGAATAATATGTAAATGAACATGGGAATGTTTACCGATGTGTGAAGACGACAGAAGGCTTTTTCTTACTGTGCGTGGTTTTTGTAATTGTTGCTCTTGACCTTTGCCAGGAGAGGGTGCAGAAGGTCAGAGCACTGCAGGCCCAGCTTTCCAACCCTTTGGCCACTGGGTGTCAGCATCACAGTTTAGATTAAAACTCTTAATCACTAAGAGGCATGTAGCTTCTAAGTAGACTTCTTAGCTAACGAAATATTTACATGAACAGGGCCTTGTTGAAAATGGTATTTACAATGAATGGAGTAAATGAAGAATCATTTCCAGTAAGGAATGGAAAAGGGAGAGACTGAGGGTTAAGTGGGAAACAGCCCAAGAAGGGAATAGCTGCTCAAGAATAAATTCAAATAGAAGGCAGAAATGGTAAATACCTGCTCCCACTAGGAGTGGATAGACAAAATTATTTTGTGCCATCTCAGCCCCAGGTTTGAAGTGATGGCGGACCATAGCCCCCAGTATTGGACTGTCACCCTAAAGCTGCATCTGTATAGTGATATAGCATGAGGATTTGTTATTCATGTATGTCTCAATGACCCTCCTAATTGGTCACCTTTAATAGTCAGCTAATAATACATACAATATATACACACAATTCTGCATTTGAGGTGTTTTTCTCATCCTGGTGCTGTGAGTGATCTAAAAGTTAGACACAATTTGTCTTAAGGGAAAAATATTTGGGCTCAAATCTTTACTCTAACACACTGGCTGTGCGTCCTCTGGCATAGCTTCTCTGAGCTTCAATTTCCTTGTCTACAAAATGGGGAAAATAACTATCTCATTAGGCTGTTGCAGATTCAAGAGCTAATGCATGTAAAGCATCTAATACATTAGTAAGTGCTCAATAGATGATAGCTATTATTATGATCTTGAATTCATTTTAGGGCTGCTTGTCAATTTGCACTGAGCAGGTTTGTGAGCAAGACTCAGGCTAGGAGGTGAGAAGCTAATGCTCTGCTCTTGTTCCCTCTTACTGATGCAGGCCCCTGGCACAAACAGACCCTGGACTTTCCTCTGAGACCAAACCGGGTAGCATACCAACTAGTCAGAGCCACTGTGGTTTACCGCCATCAACTTCACCTAGCTCACTCCCACCTCTCCTGCCATGTGGAGCACTGGGTCCAGAAAAGCCCAACCGATCACTTTCCTTCTTCAGGAAGAGGTTCCTCAAAGCCTTCCCTGCTGCCCGAAGCTTGGACAGAGATGGATATCACACAACATGTTGGGCAAAAACTCTGGAATCACAAGGGGCGCAGGGTTCTACGACTCCTCTTCCTGTGTCAGCAGCCAAGAGGTAGTGAGGTTCTTGAGTTCCGGTGGCATGGCACTTCATCCTTGGACACCGCTTTCTTGTTACTCTATTTCAATGACACTCAGAGTGTTCAGAAGGCCAAACTTCTCCCCAGAGGCCTGGAAGAGTTTACGGAAAGAGACCCTTCTCTTATCTTGCGGAGGGCTCGTCAAGCAGGCATTATCGCATCTGAGGTTCCTGGCCGCTCCAGGGAGCGTGATGGGTCTGAAAGTAACCAGTGTTCCCTCCACCCTTTCCAAGTCAGCTTCCAGCAGCTGGGCTGGGATCACTGGATCATTGCTCCCCATCTCTATACCCCAAACTACTGTAAGGGAGTCTGCCCTCGGGTACTACACTATGGTCTCAACTCTCCCAATCATGCCATCATCCAGAACCTTGTCAATGAGCTGGTGGACCAGAGCATCCCCCAGCCCTCCTGTGTCCCTTATAAGTATGTTCCCATTAGCATTCTTCTGATTGAAGCAAATGGGAGTATCCTGTACAAGGAATATGAGGATATGATTGCCCAGTCCTGCACGTGCAGGTGATAGCAAAAGTACAGCTAGCTCAGGTTTGCCTGAGAAATTAGAAAAGGGTTTAAAATAAACTAATATTAACGTTAAAGCTGCAAGTGATGCTCTATCCAATCCATAGGTTCTATTCCTTGCCTTCAGTGTTGTTGTTACTTAAGTCTCTTCCCCTACTTTACTTTATAAAAATAGTTCTGATATCAAACATCAGTATGTTTTGACCATTAGTCAGAGCCCTCAATGCTTAAGATCTTCCTTTGGAGAGGCCCTCTCTATTTTCTTGTCTTTTTTTTTATTGTGACTTTGTCAAATGTCACCAGTCCATGATGGTAGAACTTTAGGAATTGTACCACCAAGTCCTGGGAAAGGTGGAATCGTCCTAGAGTCCATCTTCTGAAGATCTAGAAGATTTGGGGTGAAGAAAGCAGCTTGAGATTTTATACTCCTCTTCTTTGCCTCCTGAATCCTAGAAACTAGTACCATATCGGAAAGACTGCCTGCTTCTGTGTTTGGATTTCCCTCTAAATCTAAAAACTGTTTCTCAGATGGACTAGAAAACTTTTAGGCAATAATCTCCATAAAAATCTTTTGAGGGGAACAGAAGGAACGGAATCTTTTTCTAAGCCATCAGGGCTTTTCCTCTCAGGCTCTGAACCTGGGGGAAATACCTGGGTTTCCTTTATACCCTAGAGTAAGGAGAGCAGTCTTTAATAAGGCCAGTAGGGAAATGTGTATGGAGCTGAGATGACAATCACTTCAAAATCGCCTGTGTCTATAGTGAAGAGATGAATAGCTGTCATTGCTGATTAAGATTATTAATCCTAATTATTAGGGATTATTAGGGAGTTGTTTTAAACTTTCTATGGAACAATAGATTTCACAGGGCATTTTCTCATTTTAGGTAACCCTTAAACCCCTGATAATGATCCCCAAAAGAAAACTCCCTGGTGGCTAGGAGGCTGGGACTTGGCCTGGTTGGAAGTGGAGGGGGTAGAAGGCTGCAGTTAGGAAGCTTAAAAAGGCTGTGGGGGAAGGATGAAATGTGATGAGGCCTGGGGCCGACTTTATTCTGAGCTTGCCTGTTTGTGTGTTCAGCTGGGCTCCAGGCATGGGTCTCTGGGGGAGATGGGATTGCTGTATTGGGAGGCATGGAGCTCTGCCTTGGACTAAATGATGCTTGCAGTGTGACTCTTTCCTACTCCTGTGCTGTATTTAAATGATGGGGACTGGGCTGTGTTGCAAATAAATCATTTTTTGTTGTTAAAGAAAATCTTGAATGTTTTGGGGATTGGGAGAGAGTGGGTGGAAGGGATTTATTTCATTTGTTCCCTTTAGCTATGGCCAGGAACTCAACTCTAATCCCCCAGGGTGGGGCTGGAGGTGCCAATGAAGTTCTCTCTTAAGGCACCACTGCTAGCAATCAGCCCTCACCAAAGGGCCCCTCTGAGGAAGCCCAGTAAGGCATTTCCCCTGCCCAACTTTTCCTTGACTAGTCTTATGGTCATTATCAGTGGAATGGTACTGATTTAGGGTGGCTTCATATATTTGCCAAATGTAAATCCCTATCTCTTTCTCCCCTATCCATTGTAGATTAACTCATTTTACCACCCCCTTAAATTGGTTCCAGCTATGCTAAACATCTTACATGTCTATAAATACACAAATTTTATTCTGCTGCCTGAGGAGCTATTCCTTAGCATCCTTTTGTCCATCTATCTTCTTTACTGTATCTTTAGGAATGGGCTCAGGCATTTCTCTTCATCTCAACACTCCCATGATACCCCAGACTCAGGTAGGATCTCCCTCTCTGTGCTCACAGCATTATTTGCTTTCCGTTAACACACTCTAGTGTAACTGTCTTTGTTGCCAAAAGATGGAGCTCCTTTTGAGAGTTTCAACTGTGTTTTATCCATTTCCATATTATTGGAGCCTGGCACATAGTAGGTTATTGATGGATACAAACATAGGACAGTTACACTTTTTTTTTTTTTTTGTGAGGGATGCATCCTTCCTAACATGGACTATTTCAATGTTCACATCTCATTTTCCATTGGAATAAATGCAATACAAGATATACCTTGTATATAAAGTAAGATGAATTCTTGTGCCCCATTATTTCAAAATCGTGATTCAGATTACAATAGAATGTGACAGCTGTGTTCTTGAGTAAGGCAGTTCATAGAATTGTTATATTTGTTGGGAGTTAAAATGGGAATGTAAATATGGGCTTCCAGGCCAGTCATTTCCCCAGTCTAGCTGGGGTAGGCACAAATACCTAACAGGCCGGAATACAGACCTTGGTCACCGGACCAGATTCTGAATTCAGCATCTCAGTGTTCTTTGGAATTTTCAGGAAATCATGGTCTCCTAGCCTTGAGTCCTGACTATGTCTGAAACTTAATCTGTTTATGGAGGGCTCAGGGTTAATTGGCCCCCTTATCCATTAAGCCCTGAGTTGTCAGAATACCCAAAGAAAACACTGGCAGGACAGAATCAGTTGTGGCTGATGTTACGGATTCTTTTCTTTTGAAATATTTCTTTCAGCTCAGCACTTTTTCTCAAGTCCAAAGTGAGAGATCTATACCTCAAACCTTTCTCTGGGAGGAAGGAGACATGCTTGCTAGTGAAGGAGTGTGTGTGTATGGGATTCTGCCCAGGTGGGTGGGGAGAAATAGTTACTTGGTCCAGAAAGGGAAAGCAGAGTGCAAAGTCCACCTTGTCCCAGCTCCCCCAGTGAATAGGCCAGAACTCCATTCAATGTGTGGGTGCAAAAGGAGCAGGCGATTAAGCTTTCTTCTGACCCTGGAGCTCTGTTACATTTACCTAGGTAGTATATTTTGTCCAATTCTGGGCAAAGTTAGGAAGCAGGTGAAATTTATCTTCAGTTTCACCAAATATTTGGGTGCCTAATTTTATAAGTTTTCAAATGTCTTCAGTTCATTCTCCCAACAGCACTATAAAGCAGGAGCTATTAGCCCCATTTAAAAAAAGAATGGTTTATTGAGATATAATTTGTATACTATAGAAGCCACCATTTTTAAGTGTTCAATTCAGTGGTTTTTAGTATATTCAGAGTTGTGCAAAAAAACACTACAACTGATTTCACCACAAAGAGAAACCCCATGCCCATTAGCAGCAGTTAATCTCCATTTCACTGACCCGAGCCCCTGGCAACTATTAATCCATTTTCTTTTTCTATAGATTATGGATATTCATACAAGTCAAATCATGCAATATTTGGCTTTTTGTGACTGTATTCAAATTAGGATTATGCTTTCAAGGTTCATCTGTGTTGTTCATTCCTTTTTTTTTTTCCTGAATAAAATTCCATTGTAGTATATACCGCATTTTATTTATCCATTCATCAGTTGATGGGCATTTGAGTTGTTTCTACTCTTCAGCTATTATGAATAATGCTGACAAGAATGTTCATGTGGGGCTTCCCTGGTGGTGCAGTTGTTGCGAGTCCGACTGCCGATGCAGGGGACGCGGGTTCGTGCCCCGGTCCGGGAAGATCCCACATGCCATGGAGCGGCTGGGCCCGTGAGCCATGGCCGCTGAGCCTGTGCGTCCGGAGCCTGTGCTCCGCAACGGGAGAGGCCACAACAGTGAGAGGCGCGCGTACCACACACACAAAAAATGTTCATGTGGAAGTTTTTGTGTGGACATATATTTTCAATCCTCTGGCATATATACTTAGGAGTATTAAGGCTGAATCATATGGTATGTCTACGTTTAACATTTTGAGGGACTGTTAAACTGTTTTCCAAAGTGGCTGTACCATCTTACAATCCAGAAATGTCTGAGGGTTTCAATTTCTCTAAATCCTCACCAACACTTCTTTTGTCTGCCTTTTTTATTTTAGCCATACTAGTGGAGGTAAAGTGGTATTTTGTTGTGGTTTTGATTGAATTTCCCTAATGACTAATGATGTTGAGCATCTTTTCATGTGCTTATTTGCAACTTTCATATCTTCTTAATATAAATGTCCATTCAAGTCATTTGCCCAGTTTTTAATTGGGTTTTCTCATATTGTTGAGTTGTAAAAGTTCTTTATATGTTCTGGATGTTAGTCTCTTATCAGATGTATGATTTGAAAATATTTTCTCTGATTCTGTGGATTGTCTTTTAACTTTCTTGATGGTGTCCTCTGAAACACAGAAGTTTTTAATTTGGAAGAAATCCAATTTATCTGTTTTTAATCTTTTGTTCTTATGCTTGTGGTGTCATCTAAAAAACATTGAATAATTCAAGATCATGAGAATTTACACCTATGTCTTCTTCTAAGTGTTTTATAGTTTTTGCTGTAGCATTTAGGTGTTTAATCCATTTTAGTTAATTTTTGCATATTATGTGAGGTAAAGGTCTAACTTCATTAATTTGCATGTTGATGTCCAATAGTCACAGCACCATTTGTTGAAAAGACTAATTTTTTCCCCATCGAATTATCTTGGCATTCTTGATGAAAATTGACCATCAGAGTTTATTTCTAGACTCAGTTTTGTTTCATTGATCCATATGTCTATTATGCCAAGACAGCACTGTCTTGATAACTGTAGCTTTGTGTAAGTTTTGAAATTGGGAAATGTGATTCCTCCAAATGTTTTCTTCTTTACCAAGATTGTTTAGGCTATTCTGGGTCACTTGTATTTCCATATGAATTTTAGAATCAGCTTTTCAGTTTCTAAAAAAATACCAGCTAAGTTTTTTTTGATTACGGACGGAAATGAATCTATAGATAAGTTTGGGGAGTATTGCCACCTTAATATTATTATCTTCTGATCTGTAAAAATGAGATTATCTTTCCATTTATTTAGGATTTCTTTAATTTTTTCAACAGTTTTGTCATTTTTCAGTATATGTCTTACACTTTAAATCCATTCCTTAGTTTTTTTTATTCTTTTTGATGCTATTATTAAAGGATTTTTTCTAAATTTTTCAGGCCATTAATTGCTAGTATATAGAAATACAATTTATTTTTGTATACTGAACTAGTACTCTGCAACCTTACTAAACTCATTTATTAGCTGTAATAGTCTGTATGGATTTCTTAGAATTTTCTATATACAAGATCATGTCATCTGTGAATATATATAGTTTTACTTCTTTCAATCTGGATTTCTTCTTTATTTCTTGCCTAATTACCCTATCTAGAACCTCCAATACAATGTTGAATAGAAGTAGTGAGAACAGACATTCTTTTTCCTGATCTTAGAGGGAAAACATTCAGTCTTTTACCAATAAATTTGTTAACTGTGGTTTTTCATAGTTCCCCAACTTCAATACTTACTTTAAAGGTATAGTGATCAACACAGTGTGTTATTTGTGAAAGAATAAACAAATAGATTAATGGAATAGAATAGAGAACCCCAAAATAGACCCACACAAATATAGTCAACTAATGTTTGACAAAGCTTCAAAGGCAATTAAATGGATAACAAATAATCTTTTCAACAAATGGTGCTAGAATAACTGGACAACCGCATGCAAAACAATGAATCTGTACAAAGACATTATACCTGTTACAAAAATTAATTGGAAATGGAGCATAGACATAAATGTCAAACACAAACTATAAAACTTCTAGAAGATAACATAGGTAAACTTTGCTATGGTGATGACTTTTATTTCTTTCCTATATTTTACTTTTTGCTCTTTTAGGGCTTTTTATCATTTTATTTCATCTTGGCTTGAACAAATATCATCTCACTTTACATTTGTGGAAACGAAGGTTTCTGGAGACTTGCCCAAAGTCATAAAGCATAGCAAATAAGTGGGTAGTTGGATCCTAACCTGAATCTGTCTGATGCCCTGATAATAACTTTTTAGATATAACAGCAAAAGTATGGTCTAAGAAGGAAAAAGCTGATAAGTTGGATTTTATTAAACTTAAAAATTCTGCTCTGCAAAAGACACTGTTGAGAATGTAAAGATAAGCCACAGACTAGAAGGAAATATTTTCAAAACACATATTAGACAAAGGATTTGTATTCAAAACATGCAAAGAACTCTTAAAATTCAACAGTAAGAAAACAAACAACCAAATTATAAAATGGGCAAAATATATGAATAGAAACCTAATCAAAGAAGGCATATACATGGCACATAAGCATATGAAGAGACGTTCCACATCATATGTCATTAAAACAACAAGATGCCACTGCACAACTATTAGAATGATTAAAACCCAAAACGCTGACAGCACCAGTTGCTGGTAGGAATGCAAAATGGAACAGATGCTTTGGAAGACAGTCTGACAGTTCTTGCAAAGCTAAACATAGTCTCACCATACAATCCAGCAACTACACTCCTTGTTATTAAAATGAGTTGAAAAGTTATGTCCACACAAAAACCTGCACATGAATGTTTACAGCAGCCTTATTCATAATTACCAAAACTTGAAAGCCACCAAGATGTCTTTTAATAGGTAAATGGGATAAACAAATTAGTACATCTATACAATGTAATATTATTCAGCAATAAAAATAAATGAGCTATGATGCATATTGCTAAGTAAAGCCAGTCTGAAAAGGCTACATACTGTATGATTCCATTCATATGACATTCAGGAAAAGGAAAAACTATAGAGACAGTAAGAAAGATCAGTGATTGCCACTGGTTCAGAAGGAGGGAAGTGGGGGATGAATACATGGAGAATAGGGGATTTTTAGGACAGTGAAATGCTTCTGTATGACACTGTAATGGTAGATACATGGCATACGTATTTATCAAAATACCTATGCAATATACAACTGAAAGAGTGAACTTCCTGTAAACTATGGATTTTAGTTAATAATAATGTGTCAATTTTGGTTCCTCAGCTGTAAAAAGTGTACCACAATAATACATGCTATTAATAATAGGGGAAAACTGTGGCAGGGGGAGAGGAAGGAAGGGTAGTATATGGAAACTCTCTGTACTTTGTTCTGTTTTTCTCTAAAACCAAAAATGCTCTTAAAAAAAGAAAGTCTATTAAAACAAAAAAAGGCTTTTTCGTGTGTAGTGAGCTCTGAGCCAGGGCAAATAATGATGAGTCATGTGAGTGGGTGTTTCCAAGAACTGCCAGACAGGTCAAATTGTGACAATTCTCTGGGAATGGGGCTTTTTGGGGACCTCAAACCCAGTCTGCCCCCTCCAGTGGCTTCTAGGCTACAGATTTTCACAACTACTGGTTGTTGTCAGGCTGTTCTTTTTCAAGGCTACTTTGGAGGTGATGAGATGGGGATTAGAATAGAACAAGTTAAAATGGCATACAGCTCAGTATTCTCATGGAGGTTCAGTCATATTCCTTGAATAATTGCTTTTTGGATTGTTGCAAGCCTTTGGTTAAATCCAGAATTCTGAAAAAGTTGATTTTTTAGGTGGGGGGGGCGGTGCAGTGCCACGGGATCTTAGTTCCCTGACCAGGGATGGAACCCGTGCACCCTCGGCAGTGAAAGCACGGGGTCCTAACCACTGGACAACCAGGGAATTACCCCAAAGTTGATTTATATATATATATATATATATATATATATACACATATATATATATATATTTTTTGCCAATGTTCTTACTGATTTTATTGAATGGATTTCTGGAGCTCCTTGCTGCACCATTGCTGAAGTGGTCTTCTATTAGCCCCATTTCACTGTGACTTTCGCCAGAGATCTATAGCTCCATGTCTTCTCTACTCATTCATTTGTTCAACAGATACGAAATTCTCCAGATAATAGGCTATTTCATTTTTTAAAAAACATCTTTATTGGAGTATAATTGTTTTACAATGGTGTGTTAGTTTCTGCTTTATAACAAAGTGAATCAGACATACATACACATATATCCCCATATCTCCTCCCGCTTGGGTCTCCCTCCCACCCTCCCTATCCCACCCCTCTAGGTGGACACAAAGCACCAAACTGATCTCCCTGTGCTATGTGGCTGCTTCCCACCTGCTAACTATTTTACATTTGGTAGTGCATATAAGTCCATGCTACTCTCTCACTTTGTCCCAGCTTACCTTCCCCCCACAACGTATCCTCAAGTCCATTCTCTACATCTGCGTCTTTATTCCTGTCCTGCCACTAGGTTCTTCAGAACATTTTTTTTTATATTCCATATATGTGTGTTAGCAAACGGTATTGTTTTTCTCTTTCTGACTTACCTCACTCTGTATGACAGAATCTAGGTCCATCCACTTCAATACAAATAACTCAATTTCGTTTCTTTTTATGGCTGAGTAATGTTCCATTGTATATATGTGCCACATCTTCGTTATCCATTCATCTGTTGATGGACACTTAGGTATGCCCAGTAGTGGGATTGCTGGGTCATATGGTAGTTCTATTTTTAGTTTTTTAAGGAACCTCCATACTGTTCTCCATAGTGGCTGTATCAATTTACATTCCCACCAGCAGTGCAAGAGGGTTCCCTTTTCTCCACACCCTCTCCAGTATTTATTGTTTCTAGATTTTTTGATGATGGCCATTCTGACAGGTGTGAGATGATATCTCATGGTAGTTTTGATTTGCATTTCTTTAATGATTAATGATGTTGAGCATTCTTTCACGTGTTTGTTGGTAATCTGTATATCTTCTTTGGAGAAATGTCTACTTAGGTCATCTGCCCATTTTTGGATTGGGTTGTTTATTTGAGGTGTTTCTTGTCTCCTGAGGTAAGATTGTGTTGCTACAAACTTCCCTCTTAGAACTGATTTTGCTGCATCCCATAGATTTTGGGTCGTCGTGTGTTCATTCTCACTTTTTCTAGGTATTTTTTTATTTTCTCTTTGATTTGTTTAGTGATCTCCTGGTTATTTAGTAGCATATTGTTTAGCCTCCATGTGTTTGTATTTTTTAGTTTTTTTTCCTGAAATTGATATCTAGTCTCATAGCGTTGTGGTCGGAGAAGATATTTGATACGATTTTAATTTTCTTAAATTTACCAAGGCTTGATTTGTGACCCAAGGTATGGTCTATCCTGGAGAATGTTCCCTGAGCATTTGAGAAGAAAGTGTATTCTGTTGTTTTTGGATGGAATGCCCTATAAATATCAATTAAGTCCATCTTGTTTAATGTATCATTTAAAGCTTGTGTTGCCTTATTTATTTTCATTTTGGTTGATCTGTTCCCTGGTGAAAGTGGGGTGTTAAAGTCCCCTACTATTATTGTGTTACTATCAATTTCCCCTTTTATGGTCATTAGCATTTGCCTTATGTATCGAGGTTCTCCTATGTTGGGTGCATAATATTTACAATTGTTATACCTTTTTCTTGGATTGATCCCTTGATGATTATGTAGTGTCCTTCTTTGTCTCTTATAATAGTCTATTTAAAGTCTATTTTGTCTGATATGAGAATTGCTACTCCAGCTCTCTTCTGATTTCCATTTGCATGGAATATCTTTTTCCATCCCCTCACTTTCAGTCTGTATGTGTCCCTAGGTCTGAAGTGGGTCTCTTGTACACAGCATATATACGGGTCTTGTTTTTGTATCCATTCAGTCAGTCTGTGTCTTTTGGTGAGAACACTTAATCCATTTACACTTAAGGTAATTATCTATATGTATATTCCTATTACTATTTACTTAATTGTTTTGAGTTTGTTCTTCTGTGTCTTTTCCTTGTCTTGTGTTTCTTGCCTAGAGATGTTCCTTTAGCATTTGTTGTAAAGCTGGTTTGGTGGTGCTGAACTCTCTCAGCTTTTACTTGTCTATAAAGTTTTTAATTTCTCCATCAAATCTGAATGAGATACTTGCTGGGTAGAGTAATCTTGGTTGTAGGTTTTTCTCCTTCATCACTTTAAATATTTAGATCCTTGCTGGGTAGAGTAATCTTGGTTGTAGGTTTTTCCCTTTCATCACTTTAAATATGTCTTGCCACTCCCTCTGGTTTTCAGAGTTTCTGCTGAAAGATCAGCTGTTAACCTTATGGGGATTCCCTTGTATTTTATTTGTTGCTTTTCCCTTGCTGGTTTTAATATTTTTTTCTTTGTATTTAATTTTTTATACTTTGATTAATATGTGTCTTGGCATGTTTCTCCTTGGATTTATCCTGTATGGCAGCCTCTGAGCTTCCTGGACTTGTTTAACTCTTTCCTTTCCCATATTAGGGAATTTTTAAATGATAATCTCTTCAAATATATTCTAAGTCCCTTTTTTTTTCTCTTCTTCTTCTAGGACCTGCATAATTCAGCTATTTCTAATCATACTCTAAGTTTTAAATAGACTTAGAAACCAGAGTGTTTATATACTTTTATGCTTTTCTGCATACCTATACATATACCCCATCTTCCACATATATATTTATTTATAGATGGATATAAATCTATGTATGTCCATCTATCTATTCATCCATTCATCTATTCATTTATCCATCCATCTGTCCCATATGCAATCTCATTTGCAACTAGAGTTCATTGCTAAAATTCGTTTGCAAGTAGAGTTAATGTGGAGGAAGATGGTATCCCTACACACGGGAATCAAATGCTTTTATCACTTTCTCATCTTTGTGATTTTGAGTGCTTTTATGTTCAGCAAGCAGAAAATTGACCTTAAACCTTGTGCTTTTATCTGACCCAGGGAGTACCGACAGAAAAATATCAGAGAAAGGAAATGGGAGGTGTTTGGGTCAGAGAGGCAGAGGCAAAGGGATTTCCATACACCAGAAATGTATCAAATACTTGAACAATGTCTGTTAGGTAGGAGGAGCAATCTCAAGAGTGGGTGTGGAGTGATGGGCTACGGAGCATACGGAAGCTTAGTGTAACTGTACTACTTCTCACTGAAATAACAGAAACTCAGCTGAAATCTACCAGGCTTCTTTTCTGGCACTATGTGCATATTATACCTTACTGGAATCATGACATGTTTTGCTGCTACTACTGCTGCTGGCACCTCAGCTGGTAAGTCTGATAGAACTTCACAATGCTAAGCCTTGGGAGGTGGGTGAGATGGGATTGAGCACTAGATTGAATCTACTTTCTCCTTTTTCCTTTTTTCCGACCCTTACTCAAACCCAACTGAAGATAATGTTTTTGAAGCCGTAAGTGAGGCTGTGGCAAAACCATTAGATGGCATGGGTCTACCAATCATCTCCAGGTGGCTAGGATGACTACATTCTATAGAATCCTTCATGACAAATATGTTGGGACTGCTTGCGCTAGACCATAGAATGTGAAACCAAATACTGCAAGTGAGAACTAAGTGTCCATCAACAGATGAATGGATAAAAAAGATGTGGTACATATACACAATGGAATATTACTCAGCCATTAAAAAGAATGAAATAATGCCATTTGCAGCAACATGGATGGACCTAGAGATTATTGTATGAAGTGAAGTAAGTCAGAAAGAGAAAGACAACTACCATATGTTCTCACTTATATGTGGAATCTAAAAACAAAACCAACCAACCAACCAACAACAAAACTTAAGCTCATAGATACAGAGAACAGATTGGTGGTTGTTGGGTGGCAGGGGACACGGACAAAACAAGTGAACAGGGGGTCAAAAGCATGGTGACTATTGTTAAAAATACTGTATTGCATATTTGAAAGTTGCTAAGAATAGGTCTTAAAAGCCCTCATCATAAAAAAGAAAAAAGAAAAAAACTATGTATGCTGACAAATGTTAACTACACTTATTATGGTCAGCATTTTGCAATGTACACAAATATTGAATTGTGTTGTACACCTGAAACTAATATAATGCTATATGTCAATTATACTTCAATTAAAGAATAAAAGTAAATTTTAAAATTGTGAAAAACTCAACCAATTTTAAATATTAATCACATCTACAAAAACAGTGTTTAGTGTTTGACAAACAACTGGGCACCATAGTATAGCCAAATTAACACATAAAACTAACAATTATGGGGTGTTTGGGGTGAGTGGACATCTTTGGGACAGCATGGGTTTGATCCCCAAAGACAAAATCTGCTACCGCCTCACCAAATTGCTTATCAGTATTGGAACCTCCAGACTCAGTGACTCAGCCAGATTTAAAATACAGTGCCTATTATATTGGGCCATGCTCTCTTTGTCCCTGGAAGGGAAATTACTGAGGTTAGAAGCAAGGAGAGAGATCAGAGTCCTGCCTACAAATGACCTAAAAAATAAGAGGTTTCCTACCTTTGTCATATATCTGTCATCCAACAGATGACATTCCTCATCTATAGAATGTAGATAACGATTGTGTTTACCTCTTAGGGGTTTTGGGAAGATGAAATCGAATTAAAGTGCTTAAACCAATACTTGCACATCAATAATCATTATATAAATGTTAGCTGTATATTAGCTGGTTTTGTTGTTATTGTTGTTGCTATTATTATTATTATTACTATTATTATTATTAGCAGCAGCAACATCCTAGGTAGAGACCTCTGCAATAGTGTGAAGTCAGCAAATTTGTATTCAAGACCTCTTTTGATATTAGTCTGTTCTTGAGATCCAGTGACAGCAGCAAGCTTGGAGGGCTTTAGCCCCTCTCCTCCACATCAGCATTAGCTACCCCCAATAGATATATGAGTAAAAACAGCATGATGCCACATTAAAACAGAACAAGCAAGCCCCCTAGCCTGTGCCCACCACTTTTGTTCTTTTCACCCCATTATCAACCTCTTACAGAGAAATTATGGAGACTCTACAGCTGGCCACACAATAGCTCTACATTACCCACATAAACTGGCCCTCTCTTCTCTTTCCCTCTCCTAATCAAACCCTAAGAATTAAGTAACACCATCCTCAGGAAACTGAAACCCAAAGAGTTAAAGGGACTTTCCCAAAGCCACACAGTTACTAACTGGTATAGCAGGGATTCAAACCCAGATATGCGGGACTTAAGCCTGGGTTTTGTTCACTCTGCCACACTAATGCATCCCAAGATACCCATGGCTTCAAATGGCTTAACTCCTAACTTAAACAGAGTCTGTATTTCAAACCAGGAGTCATGTAGATGCAAAAAGCATGAATCTAAAAGAAGGAATTTTAAAAGTTAAATTGTAATTTCTTTAGGCTATGGAAGGAATCATGATGAAGATAGATTTTTTTACATGGACAAAAAAGGATGCCTTCCAGAATTAAACAGTTATCTTTCTCCTTGTTATAAATAATTTTAGCATATGTTCTTGGTAATGTCATGCAGGGATTAATTCATACAGTTGGAATGTTTAGGCAGTGTGGCAAGATAGTGGGGGAGGGATTTGGAGGCAGGAGTTCTTTTAGGGATGCTCCCAAAGCATACCTTTGTGTAAAGTCTAGACCTTAGACTTAAGGCAGCCATCTTCCTGACAAGCCAATTCAGGTGGAGGCAGAATATTAAGGAAGTCTCCTTATATCTCTTAGCTTGGCAGAGGAATGACAGCAAAGACTGCTGGAGAGTCTAGTGTTAAGACTGGATCCCTGTAAAGTTCTCTCTTTCTAGACACGCACTCTGCTAGGATGCAGAGAACTTGAAAATACTTGAATTACTTTGGGACTTGCCATATCTTAGCTAAGCTGTCAATGTGGAAAATCACAAAGTAATTATGATTGCTTTCACTGTCCTTCTAAATTAGGCAGTAAATAGGATGAATCACTGAATGAGACATCAGTACTTTCCAAGCTCACTGCAGCATACTGAGAAAGGTAATTATTGAGTGAAAAGCAAAGAGCTACCCAAGCTGAGGTAGCCTCAAGGAATATGTGTGAAAGGGAGGAGACTTAGAACACATAGTACCTTTATATTATTGGCATTTTACCTATCATGAGACATAACAAAATATTCTAAATTTGCAAACAAACACAGCTCCAAAAAATCCCTCATCCCTACTCTCTTCCACACCCCTCCCCCACCACCAAACATTGCTGCTAGGAAGCTTTTCCCAATACTGAAAGCCCCACAAAGAACCTACCTACTCTTCCCATTTACCTGACCAACAGCACCACCAAAATCAATAGCATGGAACTGTTGGTTCTCCTTTGGCAATGAAAAACACACTCACACACAGACACCATTTTTTTGAGACATCAGTGGTTTACAGGATGGGCGAGCTTACACGCCTGAAGCAAGGTCCTGGAGAGACACCCCATCACGTGCGGCAGACGACAGGTAGGACATGGAGGCAGTCTTCGTGCAAACACCATTTTTATAACACTGCCCCCCTGCTCAGAAATTTAAAATTATTTGCAGTGCCCACTACATCAAGCCCCAGTTCTGAAATTCCCTGATTTTAGAAATGAGGTGTTTCATAATCGATTTCACCCCTATTTCCCAGCATATAAATTTCTTTACAGGACTCATTGTCTTTGTATGAAGTGGAAACAACACTTTGGGATTTCACACTTGCAGTTTTAACTATATAAGTGCAATGCCAATGTTCAACTTCAGGTTAGAGTTTGCAGTTTTGCTGAAACACAGATTTGAATTAGCGTTGCTGTGGAAGCTGGTATGTAGCACCCAGACCCTTAGCTAGTCACAGCATCTCACATGCCCTCTAGCATTCACGTCATGATACAGCACTACTGTTCTCTCTACGAGTCAATGACATAGGTAGTACTATCCCTGTTTTACAAGTGAGGCAATTGAAGAAGTTAAATATGATGTATTCATTCAACAAACATTGATGGAGTGCCTGTTCTGGAAATTAGGGATAGAGCAGTGAACAAAACAGCAATTCTGAAGCTTATATTGTTAAGGGGTAAGCATAAAAATAATCAAGTAATCTAATAAACAAGATGATTTCAGTGAAGAAATGCTTTATGAAAAGACATCTAAAATCTTAAAAGGATGAGAAAATGACAAGATGAACGAAGACAAGATTATAATTCCAGCACAAAGCAAATTAGATACCAGAGGAATGGCTGAATGCAGATTCTTATGCCACTTCATGCAAAAGCACCCGATGCAATGAAACAGCTCTTGAGGTGATGTTGTTGAAATACATTTAATGAAACAGAATATTAAGCCCTACTAAACATAGCCTTTACCAAAAATGTTTTACAATTTTAAAATGTATGCATAAAAGTAAGATACAAAAGATGTTCATTCACTGAACAAATTATTTTTATTTTTTTACTTGTTTATTTTTTAACATCTTTATTGGCGTATAATTGCTTTACAATGGTGTGTTAGTTTCTGCTTTATAACAAAGTGAATCAGCTATACATATACATATATCCCCATATCTCCTCCCTCTTGCGTCTCCCTCCCACCCAGTATTTGTTTTTCTCTTTCTGATTTACTTCACTCTGTATGACAGACTCTAGGTCCATCCACCTCACTACAAATAACTCAATTTCATTTCTTTTTATGGCTGAGTAATATTCCATTGTATATATGTGCCACATATAGAATCTACTATGTGTAAAGTGATACTCTATATACTGAGGATACAGCAGTGAAAAAGAAAGACTAAGAGAATTTCTGCCCTCTGAGAACTGAAATTTCCATGGAAAAGGAGAATAAACAAGTCTACAAATACATGAATTAGATTCTTTTCTTTACATCTGAATATTTTATTGGATGCATATAATTAACTAGAGATCATTATTTTGCAGTTCCTTGTTTCTTGTGAGATAAAATTTATGTACAATAAGGTGCACACATTTTGTACTTTTTCTTTAAATTAGGGAATAACAATAGCTTTGGCAGGTGAAGGGGAAAAGTAATGGCAGAAGAAAGGAGAAAATAAATAATGATTTTTCCTTTATATAAAAATTATAGGTTCCATATACTCATAAACATTGCACTCTGTATGACAGTCTCTGCAAATAGCACTATTTTGTTCCTTTTTATGGCTGAGTAATATTCCATTGTATATATGTACCACATCTTCTTTATTCATTCCTCTGCTGATGGACATATAGGTTGTTTCCATGTCTTGGCTATTGTAAAGAGTGTCGCAATGAACATTGGGGTGTATGTATCTTTTTGAATTATGGTTTTCTCCAGGTATATGCCCGAGAGTGGGATTGCTGGGTCATATGGTAGTTCTATTTTTAGTTTTTTAAGAATGGATACCAGAATTAGAATCACCCTCTTAGCAGTAAGTTTACCATTTTCAACCTTTTTTTCCCCTTAGTATCCTGTGGTCTTAACACAGCCTGAAACACAGAAGTGGGCACAATGGCACAGACAAAGAGCTCCAGAAGTCCTCTATTACTGTCTTGAGGATCAGGAAAGGTAATTCCTAATGCTCAGAGGGTGTACGGAACTCACTCCCCCTTTTTAATCTTCCCACTAACAGTGCAAATCCTTGCCAACACCTGTTATTTCTTTTCTTTTTGATAACAGCCATTCTGACAGGTGTGAGGTGGTATCTCATTGTGGTTTTGATTTGCATTTCCCTGAGGTTAGTGATGTTGAGCATCTTTTTATATGCCTGTTGGCCATCTGTATGTCTTCTTTGAAAAAATGTTTATTCAGGTCCTGTGCTCATTTTTTAATTGACTGGTGGCTTTTTGTTTCTTTGGAAAAATATTTATTCAGATCCTGTGCTCATTTTTTAATTGGATTGGTGTTTTTTTGTATTTTGCTATCAAGCTGTATGAGTTCTTTATATATTTTGGATCATAACACCTTATCAGATATATGATTTGCAGATATTTTCTCCCATTTAGTTGGTTGCTTTTTTATTTTGTTGATGATTTCCTTTGCTGTGGAGAAGATTTTCTTTTTGATGCAGTCCTGCTTGTTTATTTTTGCTTTGGTTGCCTTTTCTTTTAGAGTCATATCAAAAAAAAAAAGTCACCACCAAGACCAATGTCAAGGAGCTTACCATCTATGTTTTCTTCTAGGAGTTTTATGATTTCACCCCTTCATTCAAATCTATAGACTTTTTTTGAGTTCATTTTTGTGTACGGTGTGAAGTAAGGGTATAGTTTCATTCTTTTGCATGTGGCTGTCCAGTTTTCCCAACACCATTTATTGAAAAGACTGTCCTGTCCCCACTCTATATTCTTGGATTCTTTGTCATAAATTAATTGACCATATATGCATGGTTTATTTCTGGGTCCTCTATTCTGTTCTATTGATCTGTGTGTTTGTTTTTATGCCAATACCATACTGTTTTGATTACTGTAGCTTTGTAATACAGTTTGAAATCAGGGAGCAAGTTGCCTAAAGCTTTTTTCTTCTTTCTCAAGTAAAATCAGTTGACTTTAAGTAAAAGAAATTACCCTTTAAAAAAAAGGAAATTACCCTTGATAATGTGCTTGGACCTGATCCAAGCCTTAAAAGCAAAAGCTGAGTTTTCCTGGGAAAGGAGGAATTCTGCCTCAAGACCGTAACATAGAAATCCTGCCTGAGTTTCTAGCCTGTTGGCCTATAGATTTTGAATTTGCCAGCCCCCATAATCACATGAGCCAATTTCTTAAAATAAATCTCTCTATTTATATATTTCCTATTGGTCCTGCTTCTCTGGAGAACCCTGACTGATACACACTCTGTGGTCTTCTATCATTGACAGTGACCACTTATTGCAGTTGAAAAAAATGAGCATGCTATACTTTCACCTCCCCACCCTACCTGCTTAATATCTCTGCAAGCTATTGAGCTTCCTGGGACATTAGTTCCTCAGATGAACATATTGACCTCTATCTTGCTGATTGTGATCAGAATATTTAACAACTGGTATGGCATGTGCTCTGACCTATCAGAATGTACACTGCCCCAAAACCAACTAGTCAGCCATACTGATTAAAAAACAGCCCTAGCTCATGGCGAAGATCCACTGTGTGTGGGGACATTAAAAATTCATATTCTTATTTCAAATCAGCAGCTCTTAGTGGATTGTAGGAATCTCTGTTTTTAACAAGTTCTCTAGGTATTATGATTATCAAGCAAGCTTAGGAACTGCAGAAATAATGTCCAGGATCTACTATATACAATAGGCTCTTGCATTTTAAACATCACTTCTTCCCATCAAAACCCTTTGGAAAAAGGTGTGAGTAATGGGTTATTCTATCTCTGGAACAGCAAGAACAAACCTCTAACTGATGACTTATTCAGATTCAGAGAAAATATGTGAGGATTTCAGATCATACTATAATGTGCAAACATTTTATTCATGGGAGCCCTGGTCTACGGGAATGGGGAATTTTCCCATGGTGAGAAGAAACAGAGGGTCACATGCTCTTGACCAGTGCCCTGTGATGCTTCATTCTCGAAGTTCAGAAACATGGGTTCAGTCTGACTCCCAGAAACTAGTTATGTGACTGTATGCAAGACCCAAAACCTCTCTGAACTTCCATTTTTCATTTATAAAATGGAGACAATATTTGCCCAATTTCTTTCATAGAATGATGTGATAATCAAATGTGATCAGAAAAAAAAAGAGCACTTAGAAATCCAACTCTATGTCTACTTCTTCACTGTATAGATGAAGAACCTGAGGGCTCAAGAGAAGGATATTTCTCATACTCTGAGCCACTCAGCTGTCATTAAGATGCCACTCTTATGAGTGGAATTATGATGTGATAATGCTACCACAGAAAATGTATGATTTTGAAGTCAGTCAAACCTGGGTTTGAGTCCCTGTTCTTGCACTTACCCTTTGACCTTAGACAAATTACTTCACATCTACATGCCTCAACTTCTTGTGTGGAAAAATAGTACCCATCTCATAGGATTGTGGTGAATAGTAAATGGATGTGAAGGGTGTGGCAGACAATAATGGCTCAGTAATGTCAGTGCTTTTTCTTTGTTCATCCAGTGCTCTTTCTCTAATCTTACTATTACATCACGACACAGTTTCCAGATCTCATGGAGTCCCTGTGTTTGCTTGTGACAGACAACATGGCGAGTGTTAGAGTGAGATGGTAGCATAGGGGTGGGACAGGACCTTTTTTCTATAGATTAATCACTGTTTTCCTACAGACTGGACCTGAGCTCAGGTTTCCAAGTATGTTCTAAGGTCCTCTTCTCCATAAAAAGTCTCCTGGAGTCTAGAGAAGTTGTCAATACAAAAAATTTGGAACAACAGTATTTATGGTTCTTGTCATTTGCACTGGGTCCATTCTCATGAAAAAGAGGGTCTATTTTCCAAAGATCGCTTTCAAAACACATATTTTAGATCTGCTCTCAGCCTGGCTTAAGTTCAAACTCTCATGTTAAATAGAGAAATGGTTGTTCCCTCCTCTAATTTTATCTTTTCAAGATATAAACATTTTGCACAAACTAGGGTGCTAATTGTGGGCCACAGTGCCATAGGTTAAAGACCTAAGTACTACCTCCAAAATCATATGTTTCTAACTCTAGCTGAAGGTCCATTTGGCTGGTACAGAGTTGGAAGAAAATTCCAACTATAATTTCTTGCTCAAAAGCCAATGTTCATGCACTTTTTATTCCAGCTTTATTGAGATATAATTGACATATAACATTGTGTAAGTTTAACATGTACAATACGATGATTTGTTACATGTATATATTGCAAAATGATTACCACAGTAAGGTTAGTTAACACATCCATCATCTCACATAATTACAGATTTATTTTTGGTGTGTTGAGAACATTTAAGATCTAGTCTTGGGCTTCCCTGGTGGCGCAGTGGTTGAGAGTCCGCCTGCCGATGCAGGGGGCGCGGGTTCGTGCCCCGGTCCGGGAGGATCCACATGCCGCGGGGCGGCTGGGCCCGTGCGTCCGGAGCCTGTGCTCCACAACGGGAGAGGCCACAGCAGTGAGAGGGCCGCGTACTGCAAAAAAAAAAAAAAAAAAAAAAAGATCTAGTCTTTTAGCAACTTTCAAGTATATAATACAGTATTGCTAACTATAGTCACCATGCTGTATATTAGAGCCCCAGAACTTACATTTTATAACTGAAAATTTGTACCCTTTAACCAACATCTCATTTTCTCCACCCCCAGCCCCTGGCAACCACCATTATACTCTTTGTTTCTATGAATTTAGCATTTTAAAGATTCCCTTTGAATACCTTACTACTAAGAATTGAGCCTAAGAGAATTATTTAAAATCCATTTGTTTGACAAATATTTATTGAGCATCTAGGATCTGGGATACATCAGTAAACAAATGAGACAAAGGACCTTGCCCTTGTAGATTAACTTCAAAGTGGGAGGAACCAATAATAAGCAATAAGTATAATTGAGTAAATTAGATACTATGCATATATGGGTACAAGAAATAGCCGGGGTGGGGGCATAGAGGAGAATCCTTGCAGATAGGTGTTTCCATGTTAGGGTTGTTATGTAACTGCACAAATTGTCTTGCATTCAGAGAATGAAAGGATCAAATATATTATAGCGCATCACCTGGAAGAAATGCTATATATTCACTAACACAGTAAATGCAAAGACTATGGAACAATTTAGATCAGTGTTTATGCAATAATGTTACATAGAAAAAATAGAACCAAATTGCATATATACTATGGTTATAACTATGTAAAATAGTATGACAACACCAAAGGCATTGTCCAGGAAATAAATAACTGATAAGCTAGACTTCATTGTTAGAATGGCCTAACTCCAGAACACTGACAACACCAAATGCTGCTGGCAAGGATGTGGAGCAACAGGAACCCTTATTCATTGCTGGTGGGAGCACAAAATGATACAGCCACTTTGGAAGACATTTTGGCAGCTTCTTACAAAACTGAACATATGCTTACCACAGGATCCAGCAATCATACTTCTTGATATTTACCTGAAGGAGTTGAAAACGTATGCCCTCACAAAAGTCTGCATGCAAATGTTTACAGTGGCTTTCTTCATAATTGCCAAAACTTGGAAACAACTAAGATGTCCTTCAGTAGGTGAATGAATAAATAACTGTAGTACATGCAGACAATTATTATTCAGTGCTAAAAATAAATGAGTTTTGAGCTATCAAGTCATGAAACAACATGGAGGAATACATATTACTAAGTAAAAGAACCTGAAAAATCTATGTACTGTATGATTCCAACAAATGACATCCTGGAAAAGGCAAAACTATGGAGAAAGTGAAAAAAAGAATCAGTGGTTTCCAAGGATTGGGGGAGGGGGATTAATAGGTGGAGCACAGAGGATTTTTAGGGCAGTGTAAATACTCTGTGTGATATTATAATGATGGATACATGTAATTATACATTTGTCTAAACCTATAGAATGTACAACACCAAGAGTGAACCATAAAGTAAACTATAGAGTTTGGGTGATTGTGATGTGTCAGTTTTAACAAATGTACCACTCTTATGGGGGATGCTGATGATAATGGGGGAAGGTATGCATGTGTGGGGCAGGGAGTATGTGGGAAATCTCTGTACCTTTCCCTAAAACTTGCTGTGGACCTAAAACTGCTCTAAAAAATTGTCTTAATTTTTTTAAGCATGTGTACATATGAATAAAAATTGGAAGGGAATCTAGAAATATAAAAGCAATTGTGTTCAGGGTGGAGGATTATGGGTAAACCTATTTACTGTATTAATTGTAAATTATTTAAATTGAAGGAAAAAATCCACTTGAATAGAAGGAATAAAAGATGGGGAGCACAATGCTTACCTGAATGCTGAGTTTAAGAACTGTATGGGGAAAATTACCTTTTATACCCCTTCCTTGAAAGCTAGCTTCTTTCTGAATCCTTGGGAATGAACTTTGGTCAACCATAACCATCAGCTTCAGAATTCTTCTCCTAAGAGCCAGTGCTAAAGCTTAAGGCTGTGCATATTATACACTACAAAACTTCAGGGATACCATTCACATTGTAGTCTATATAATGGTGTTTCTTGGAATTGCAGAGTACACAGTTTGAAAAATCATACGTTGTAGCCCTGCTAAGAGCTAGGAATCCAGTATTACTAGCCATGGCTGGTTTGGGCATACCTAGTCCATCTAGCACATCCCTGAATGGGTTTTTACTTGTAAAAGCTTTATTGATATATAATTCATATATGTTACAAAGCCATGGAAGTCGCTAAGAGTCTAGACATGTGAGAGGCCTGACAAATTGATTTTTTCAGGCACCTGGAGACTTAGTCAGAAACTTGCTTATTCTAGAGATGCCCAGGGGTTCAGATAGCTGACAACTAGACCTGGAGAAGTTAGGCCTGTTCTGAATTCCTCAGAAATTTCAGCACGCTTGAAACCATATCAGAGCTCAGGACCTAACCATAGGATCACAATGACTTGCTTTCCATAAAGACCTAAGGACTACTGAGAAGGGCATCAGATTTGAGGTCAGTTTTTGAGATTAAAAGTGCGGAAATCTTGTCTCTTATGGAGACACCAAGTTGCATTTTTTCAATGACTTTTTCTCCCAATAAAATCCCAGGGTCTGATTTTGATCCAAATCCATGGGGTTCATCCAGAAGTAAATGGCTCCTAGGATCATTGACTCTGACTACACAACAAGTACATGTTAAACTAAATCTTCACTTCAGCCAGCTTTGGATTTGGTCTTGCATAAAACTGGCAATAAAATAAGAAACATGGCTTAAACTTCACAAATATCTGCCAGGGAGCTAGTTTGGCTCAAATAATTTTCACCAATGAGTTAAAGATAAACCCATAGCAATTTGATTTCTCTGCTGGTGGGAGTAGGGTGGTTGATCAGAGAATCAGTATTATTTATATTTGCTTGATGGTATAAAACATATACTTTGCTTTATGAGCTAGATTAATTCCACAAATTTCCACATGTAAGACTAAAACTGAAGAGCATTTAAACGGAATTCCATGGTCCCATTAGGAAATCAGAGATGGGGTTTCCGTGGGGGAGAGTTCTCCAAAGAAACTGTTGAAAAATTTTGTGAAGAAAGATGCTAACGTTGAACCTTCAAAAAGAAAAAGAGTGGATATATGTATATGTATAACTGATTCACTTTGCTCTATACCTGAAACTAACACAACATCGTAAATCAACTATACTCCAATAAAAAACTTTTAAAAAGAAGGTCCTAAGTGGTGTTCCTGAGGTTAAAGTTTAGCAGGAAGGGCTTCAACACCCTTTTTAGAAGGACTGTATATTAAGCTACAGAAATTACAAAGCAGCGGTGCTCGAATTTCAGAGGGCATGCTGAAAATGCATATTCTTGGACCCCATGCTCAGAAATACTGATTCAGTAGGACTGGGAGTGGATGCCCAGAAAGGTGCATTTAAAAGTAATCCTCGGGGAGAGCTGGGAAGATGGCGGAAGAGTAAGACGCGGAGATCACCTTCCTCCGGAGACTGCGGGTGGCAGAGGGGGAAGCTTCGGAGCCACAGAGGAGAGCACAGTAACAGGGTGCGGAGGGCAAGCGGAGAGATTCCCGCAGAGGATCGGTGCCGACCAGCACTCACCAGCCCTAGAGGCTTGTCTGCTCACCAGCCGGGGCGGGCGGGGACTGGGAGCTGAGGCTTGGGCTTCGGTCGGATCGGATCGCAGGGAGAGGTCTGGCGGCGCAAACACAGCCTGAAGGGGTTAGTGCATCACAGCTAGCCGGGGGGGAGTCCGGGAGAAGTCTGGAGCCCCCGAAGAGGCAAGAGACTTTTTCCTCCCTTTTTGCTTCCTGGTGCGCGAGGAGAGGGGATTAAGAGTGCCACTTAAAGGAGCTCCAGAGACGGGCGTGAGCCACGGCTATCAGCGGGGACCCCAGAGACGGGCATGAGACGCTAAGGTTGCTGCTGCAGCCACCAAGAAGCCTGTGTGCGAGCACAGGTCACTATCCACACATTCCCTCCCGGGAGCCTGGGCAGCCGGCCACTGCCAGGTTCCTGTGATCCAGGGACAACTTCCCCAGGAGAACGCACGGCGCACCTCAGGGAGCTCCAGAGACAGGCACCAGCCGGAGCTATCAGCACGGATCCCAGAGACGGGCAGGAGATGCTAAGGCTGCTGCTGCCGCCACCAAGAAGCCTGTGTGCAAGCACAGGTCACTCTCCACACCTCCCCTCCTGGGAGCCTGTGCAGCCTGCCACTGCCAGGGTCCTGTGATCCAGGGACAACTTCACCGGGAGAACGCATGGCACGCCTCAGGGCAACGTCATGCCGACCTCTGCCGCTGCAGGGTCGCCCCACACTCCGTGCCCCTCCGTCCTCCCGGCCTGAGTGAGCCACAGCCCCTGAGTCAGCTGCTCCTTTAACCCTGTCCTGTCTGAGCGAAGAACAGACGCCCTCCGGCGACTTACACGCAGAGGCAGGGCCAAATCCAAAGCTGAACCGAGGGAGCTGTGCGAACAAAGAAGAGAAAGGGAAATTTCTCCCAGCAGCCTCAGGAGCAGCGGATTAAATCTCCACAATCAACTTGATGTACCCTGCATCGGTGGAAAACCTGAATAGATACCGAATCATCCCAAATTGAGGAGGTGGACTTTGAGAGCAAGATATATTATTTTTTCCCCTTTTCCTATTTTTGTGAGTGTGTATGTGTATGTTTCTGTGTGAGGTTTCATCTGTATAGCTTGGCTTTCACCATTTGTCCTAGGGTTCTGTCCATCCGTTTTTTTTAATTAAAAATTTTTTTTCTTAATAATTATTTTTATTTTAATAAATTTATTTTATCTTACTTTATTTTATTTTATTTTATCCTCTTTCTTTCTTTCTACTTTTTCTCCCTTTTATTCTGAGCCACATGGATGAAAGTCTCTTGGTGCTGCAGCCAGGAATCAGTGCTGTGCCTCTGAGGTGGGAGAACCAACTTCAGGACACTGGTACACAAGAGACCTTCCAGATCCACATAATATCAAATGGTGAAAATCTCCCAGAGATCTCCATCTCAACACCAAGACCCAGCTTCACTCAACGACCAGCAAGCTACAGTGCTGGACACGCTATGCCAAACAACTAGCAAGACAGGAACACAACCCCACCCATTAGCAGAGAGGCTGCCTAAAATCATAATATGGCCACAGACACCCCAAAACACACCACCAGATGTGGACCTGCCCACCAGAAAGACAAGATCCAGCCTCATCCACCAGAACACAGGCACTAGTCCCCTCCACCAGGAAGCCTACACAAACCACTGAACCAACTTTAGCCGCTGGGGACAGTCACCAAAAACAACAGGAACTACAAACCTGCAGCCTGCAAAAAGGAGACACCAAACACAGTAAGATAAGCAAAATGAGAAGACAGAAAAACACACAGCAGATGAAGGAGCAAGATAAAAACCTACCAGAGCAAACAAATGAAGAGGAAATAGGCAG
>NC_041234.1:29735667-29737230 GCF_002837175.3 Physeter macrocephalus | reverse complement strand
AAATGAAGAGGAAATAGGCAGTCTACCTGAAAAAGAATTCAGAATAATGATAGTAAAGATGATCCAAAATCTTGGAAATAGAATAGAAAAAATGCAAGAAACATTTAACAAGGACCTATAAGAACTAAAGAGGAAACAAGCAACGATGAAGAACACAATAAATGAAATTAAAAATACTCTAGATAGGATCAATAGCAGAATAACTGAGGCAGAAGATAGGATAAGTGACCTGGAAGATAAAATAGTGGAAATAACTACTGCAGAGCAGAATAAAGAAAAAAGAATGAAAAGAACTGAGGACAGTCTCAGAGACCTGTGGGACATACTCTACCCAGCAAGGATCTCATTCAGATTTGATGGAGAAATTAAAACCTTTACAGACAAACAAAAGCTGAGAGAGTTCAGCACCACCAAACCAGCTTTACAACAAATGCTAAAGGAACTTCTCTAGGCAACAAACACAAGAGAAGGAAAAGACCTACAATAACAAACACAAAACAATTAAGAAAATGGGAATAGGAAAATACATATCGATAATTACCTTCAATGCAAATGGATTAAATGCTCCCACCAAAAGACACAGACTGGCTGAATGGATGCAAAAACAAGACCCATATATATGCTGTCTACAGGAGACCCACTTCAGACCTAGAGATACATACAGACTGAAAGTGAGGGGATAGAAAAAGATATTCCATGCAAATGGAAATCAAAAGAAAGCTGGAACAGCAATTCTCATATCAGGCAAAGTAGAGTTTGAAATAAAGACTATTACAAGAGACAAAGAAGGACACGACATAATGCTCATGGGATTGATCCAAGAATAAGATATAACAACTGTAAATACTTATGCACCCAACACAGGAACACCTCAAAACATTAGGCAAATACTAACAGCCATAAAAGGGGAAACCGACAGAAACACAATCATAGTAGGGGACTTTAAAACCCCACTTTCACCAATGGACAGATCATCCAAAATGAAAATAAATAAGGAAACACAAGCTTTAAATGATACATTAAACAAGATGGACTTAATTGATATTTATAGGACATTCCATCCAAAAACAACGGAATACACATTTTTCTCAAGTGCTCATGGAACATTCTCCAGGATAGATCATATCTTGGGTCACAAATCTAGCCTTGGTAAATTTAAGAAAATTGAAATTGTATCAAGTATCTTTTCCGACCACAACGCTATGAGACTAGATATCAATTACAGGAAAAGATCTGTAAAAAATACAAACACATGGAGGCGAAACACTACACTACATAATAACGAAGTGATCACTGAATTAATCAAAGATGAAATCAAAAAATACCTAGAAACAAATGACAATGAAGACACGATGACCCAAAAACTGTGGGATGCAGCAAAAGCAGTTCTATGAGGGAAGTTGATAGCAATACAATCCTACCTTAAGAAACAGGAAACATCTCGAAGAAACAACCTAACCTTGCACCTAAAGCAATTAGAGAAAGAAGAACAAAAAAACCCCCAAAGTTAGCAGAAGGAAAGAAATCATAAAGATCAGAAATAAATGAAAAAGAAATGAAGGA
>NC_041234.1:29720097-29735191 GCF_002837175.3 Physeter macrocephalus | reverse complement strand
AAACTGAAGGAGAAAAACCATATGATCATCTCAATAGATGCAGAGAAAGCTTTTGACAAAATTCAACACCAATTTATGATAAAAACCCTGCAGAAAGTAAGCATAGAGGGAACTTTCCTCAACATAATAAAGGCCATATATGACAAACCCACAGCCAACATCGTTCTCAGTGGTGAAAAACTGAAACCATTTCCACTAAGATCAGGAACAAGACAAGGTTGCCCACTCTCACCACTCTTATTCAACATAGTTTTGGAAGTTTTAGTCAGAGCAATCAGAGAATAAAAAGAAATAAAAGGAATCCAAACCAGAAAAGAAGTAGTAAAGCTGTCACTGTTTGCAGATGACATGAGGCTATACATAGAGAGTCCTAAAGACTCTACCAGAAAACTACTAGATCTAATCAATGAATTTGGTAAAGTAGCAGGATACCAAATTAATGCACAGAAAGATGATACAAACAGGTGGAGAGATATACCATGTTCTTGGATTGGAAGAATCAACATTGTGAAAATGACTCTACTACCCAAAGCAATCTACAGATTCAATGCAATCCCTATCAAACTACCATTGGCATTTTTCACAGAACTAGAACAAAAAATTTCACAATTTGTTTGGTAACACAAAAGACCCCGAATAGCCAAAGCAGTCTTGGGAATGAAAAATGGAGCTGGAGGAATCAGGCTCCCTGACTTGAGACTATACTACAAAGCTACAGTAATCAAGACAGTATGGTACTATCACAAAAACAGAAATATAGATCAATGGAACAGGATAGAAAGCCCAGAGATAAACCCACACACATATGGTCACCTTATCTTTGATAAAGGAGGGAAGGATATACAGTGGAGAAAAGACAGCCTCTTCAATAAGTGGTTCTGGGAAAACTGGACAGCTACATGTAAAAGTAGGAAATTAGAACACTCCCTAACCCCACACACAAGAATAAACTCAAAATGGGTTAAAGACCTACATGTAAGGCCAGACACTATCAAACTCTTAGAGGAAAACATAGGCAGAACACTCTATGACATAAATCACAGCAAGATCCTTTTTGACCCATCTCCTAGAGAAATGGAAATAAAAACAAAAATAAACAAATGGGACCTAATGAAACTTAAAAGCTTTTGCACAGCAAAGGATACCATAAACAAGACCAAAAGACAACCCTCAGAATGGGAGAAAATAGTTGCAAATGAAGCAACTGACAAAGGATTAATCTCCAAAATTTATAAGCAACTCATGCAGCTCAATAAGAAGAAAACAAACAACCCAATCCAAAAATGGGCAGAAGACCTAAATAGACATTTCTCCAAAGAAGATATACAGATTTCCAACAAACACATGAAAGAATGCTCAACGTCATTATTCATTAGAGAAATGCAAATCAAAACTACAATGAGATATTATCTCACACAGGTAAGAATGGCCATCATCAAAAAATCTAGAAACAATAAATGCTGGAGAGGGTGTGCAGAAAAGCGAACACTCTTGCAATGCTGGTGGGAATGTAAATTGATACAGCCACTATGGAGAACAGTATGGAGGTTCCTGAAAAAACTACAAATAGAACTACCATACGACCCAGCGCTCCCACTCCTGGGCATATACCCTGTGAAAACCATAATTCAAAAAGAGTCATGTACCAAAATGTTCATTGCAGCTCTATTTACAATAGCCAGGAGATGGAAGCCACCTAAGTGTCCATCATCGGATGAATGGATAAAGAAGATGTGGCACATATACACAATGGAATATTACTCAGCCATAAAAAGAAATGAAATTGAGTTATTTGTAGTGAGGTGGAAGGACCTAGAGTCTATCATACAGAGTGAAGTAAGTCAGAAAGAGAAAGACAAATACCGTATGCTAACACATATATATGGAATCTAAGAAAAAAAATGGACATGAAGTAACTAGGAGTAAGACGGGAATGGAGACCCAGACCTACTAGAGAATGGACTTGAGGATGTGGGGAGGGGGAAGGGTAGGCTGTGACAAAGTGAGGGAGTGGCATGGACCTATATACACTACCAAACGTAGAACAGATAGCTAGTGGGAAGCAGCCGCATGGCACAGGGAGATCAGCTACGTGGTTTGTGACCACCTAGAGGGGTGGGATAGGGAGTGTGGGAGGGAGGGGGATGCAAGAGGGAAGAGATATGAGAACATGTGTATATGTATAACTGATTCACTTTGTTATACAGCAGAAACTAACACCATTGTAAAGCAATTATACTCCAATAAAGATGTTAAAAAAATGTAATCCTCAACGAGGATTCTGATGCAGGAGTTTCAGGGAGAAGACTTTGAGAACCATTACTATATCTGAAAGGAAGAAGGTCCTAAATGTCAGGATTTGGGAAATACTTACAGTGATAGACTCAGTCAATGCTGGAGCTCCTGCAAGGTCTCTTATCATAGCTAATATTTATTGAGTATTTTACTATCTCCTAAGGTCTGTCCAAAACATATTTTACATATTGTCATTTATTCCTTACAACCCTATTAGTCAGGTACTATTAATCCTCATTTTACAGATGAGGAAACTGAGGCACAGAGAGATTAAATAACGTGCCCTAAAGCCTACAGTTAGTAAGTAGCAGATAGTTTTGCCCTTGAACCTACACATATAACCACTATGTCATACTGCTGTAGCAGGCTTTCACATGTATTGTTTAGTACTCTTTGGGCTTGGCAAGTAGTGAAATAGGGGAAAAATGCTCCCAGGAGCAGAGAATGTTGAATCCCAATGGGACCTATTCTAACTACCTCCTTTTACAGATGTGGAAACAAGCCCTTCTGAGTACCTAAGTATATGAGCTAAAGAGGCTTCACCTCTTCACTTTTCATGCATTCCCTTTGACAGTGGACTCTGGTTTTCTCCTTTATTCCTTTGTGACTTGGTATCTGGGGCAAAATGGCTACATAGCACATACATCATTGTCCCTTCCACTACTTGCAAAACCCCTCCTCACCAATTCAAACTTGGAATTATTGTCTATTTCATTTAGAGTAAAATCTCTCTGATTGTGATTTATTTTTATTAAATCCATTTTGTTGATCTTGCTTAGCTCAATATTTCTAGATCATCTACCAGGAAATCACTGAGTAATTCTGATATAGCCCTAGAGATCAATACTGAGTGTCCCATTTACTTACCTAAGGAAACACTGAGTACAAGAACAGCTCACATGTCTGGCATACTAAGAGACTCTCCCAACTGTGCTACAAATTGGGGGTATGCTTCAGGCTGGGAAGAGACAAGTCATCTACGTAGTTAGTGGGAAGAAGCGTCCCTACCCCCAAATAATGACTTGGAGAGGATTGCAATGTTTATTTCCTAATTCAAATTCCCAATGATTCAGCCACCTGAATTAGCTCCAAAGCTCCTTGTTAGTTTAAGCAGTCACTGAACCCTCCATTTAAACAATAATAATAATTCTTATAATATTGAGTGCTTACTATGTGCCAGGCACCATGCTAAGAGTTTTATATGTATTAACTCATTTGATCCTCAGAAACTCCCTCACGAAGTATATACTGTTATTCTCTCCATTTTATAGATGACTAAGCTGAGGAACAAAAAGCTTAAGAGACATATTCAGAATCACAGAACTAGTCAATGGCAGAACCATGTAACCCTGGCTTCTCTGATCTCTTTGGCCTTGCAGGATGATAGCAACAATAACAAGTATGAGTTATTATATGCTTGCAGATATTATGCCTCCTAATCATCACAACAGCCTTAGGAGGCATTTGACAGATGAGGAAATTAAGGTGCAACAAGGTAGGGTAACTTTCCCATGGCCATACAGCCAAGTAAGAAGCAAAACGCTGATTCAAACCAGGCAGTGTAAGGCCAAAGCTAGTCTAAATAATAGGGCAGACATTTTACTGCCCTATCAAGAGCGTAAGCAACAATCACAATGAACTTTCACTCTTCAATAAAAATAATGGTACTGCTTTCCTTTGGTTTAATGGGAAATACATAGGTGTTGAAATCAGACCTCACTTCAAATTCTAGTTGTATCTCACTTGCTGTGTAACCACAGACAAGTAACTTAACCTTTCTGAGCCTCAGATTCCTTGTCTGTAAAATGGAGATGAAAATAATACCCAACTCACCTAGTAGATGATAACATACATAAGAAGCCCAGCATAGTTTCTGGCAAACAATAGGAGCTCACAGATTGTAAGCAGTTACTCCTTCCCTTTTTATTTTCTCCTTCTCTTGGAAGGTCGAGTATGAGTTCCTGCTTGGAAATGGAGAGGTTGTTTCATGCTACAGTATCCTTGTTATTACTTGACATTGTTCTCTTCATTTTAAGAAAAGAGGTTTCATCTCTTCAGAAATTCAGTGTTTGAGGTAGACATTCCAGTCTTCCCATATGAAATATCCCCCCACCCAATCTTAATATTGAAATGTAGCTCCTTTGAAACCTTACAAAAATTTAAGTTGAATAGTCTAAAAAAGCATTTTGGCTTTCTCTTTCATCTCCAACAGGTATCATGCCATTACTTCCTGTGGCAGAGCTAGAGGCAGTCTGTAAGTGGGCTTTCCTCTTTTCCTATGATCCTGTATTTCAACTTTGGCACCCTGCAGAGGACCCAAGCTCACTGGCACTTAGAAAGATATTTACACTTTACATCCAGGTAGAAAGTTGTCAGCTGCCTAGGGCGAGGAACACTTGGTGGAGATGGTCACTAGGGGCGTCTCTATTTAGGCATGAAAATTCCATGGAGCCCCTCTGGGTGAGTCCAAGGGCATCTGGTGGTTATCTACCTGTTCCTCAGCTGCAGATAAAGTGCACAGACAGGAACAGAGATGGGGGCAGGTGAGGGAAAAATTAAGCTTTGGACTTTATAACCACTGTTTTTCTTTCTTAGTTGATCTGTTTTTACTTTACCCTGGTATGTAAATTTATTCACATTTGCCTCATTATCTTTGCAGTATGCACCTTAGCTAATGTTTACTTACTCCTACCTTTCTTTTTCTTTCTGTAGTTCCCTAAATCAAATTTATTAAATTTTATTTTGCCATGATCTTATTTGCTTTAAACCATCTTTATGTTTGTAAGACAAACTCCTACTAATATCTGTCTATTTATAAGACACCCTTTGTATGGATGTCCAGAAGGAAGCACCCTTCATGCTCTTAGCCAAGGGAGGGATGATCAGTTACCTTTTTCTTTTGATTGCCAGACCCTGGCAGTAGGAAGCCCTTCTCCCTCCAACACCAAACCCTTGACTCTGAAACACTAAAATTGAACAATCCCAGAACTCCATAAGCCATAATTCCTATCCCAAGATAACAGAAAGAATTGGATGAGTATTTCTATCCAAGGAGAGACTCTCAGTGGAACACCCCATTTTTCTTAATTACATAGTCATTGTAAAAAACTTGGGAAGTACATAAAACCAGATTTCATCTTAACTAGCAAGCAAGCCCCCTTGAACTATCCCAATAAAATTCCATGGGAGTACACTTTGCAGAGGACCCATAATTACACCATCAGTTTATTTTCTTGATCCCCTGTGTCTCCTTACATCCAGAGTACTTAAGGGGGGAATTCAATTTGTGTAAAATTTCCACATCTTTCACCCTTACCACTTTGCCCCGAAAGCTATGAATAAGTTGACTAGGGCCAGGGTTGGAAATCCCTCCAGTGGTCTTTATAGAATGGAGGAAACTGTAAGTAGAAACACCCTGTACCTTCGAGAGCCATAATAAAAAAAAAAAACCCACACACACAGCTTACCAGTTACTTGAGAGTGACTAAAATAAGGCATTTGTTTCATTTTCTGACCAGAAACCTCAGCTTCTCATAAGTTATGCAGCTAAACAAACAGTAGCCACAGAACCAGATAATCCTAAAGCAAAGGGCATCCAGGACTCCACAGGCTCCTTGGAATACATATTCCAGTACCTAGAGGCTTTTTTCTTAAATTTTTCTTGGAGTATAGCTGCTTTACAATCTTATGTTAGTTTCTACTGTACAGCAAAGTGAATCAGCTGTACATATACATATATCCCCTCTTTTTTGGATTTCCTTCCCATTTAGGTCACCACAGGGCATTGAGTAGAGTTCCCTGTGCTATACAGTAGGTTCTTATTACTTATCTATTTTACATATAGTCGTGTATATATGTCAATCCCAATCTCCCATTTCATCCCACCCTCCTTTCCCCCTTGGTATCCATCCATTTGTTCTCTACGTCTATGTCTCTATTTCTGCTTTTTAAATAAGATCGTCTATACCAATTTGTTCAGGTTCCACATGTATGTGTTAATATATGATATTTGTTTTTCCTAGAGCCTCTTTAGAAATGTGGAGCAAAGTGAATCAGCTGTACATATACATATATCCCCTCTTTTTTGGATTTCCTTCCCATTTAGGTCACCACAGGGCATTGAGTAGAGTTCCCTGTGCTATACAGTAGGTTCTTATTACTTATCTATTTTACATATAGTCGTGTATATATGTCAATCCCAATCTCCCATTTCATCCCACCCTCCTTTCCCCCTTGGTATCCATCCATTTGTTCTCTACGTCTATGTCTCTATTTCTGCTTTTTAAATAAGATCGTCTATACCAATTTTTTCAGGTTCCACATGTATGTGTTAATATATGATATTTGTTTTTCCTAGAGTCTCTTTAGAAATGTGGCAAGGTGGGATCCCACATATGCATAATAGCCAAGCCTTATAAAACACTTACTAGATGTTGGGCAACACTTCTAAGCACATTACATATATATTAACTCATCTAATTCTCACAGCAAAACTTCCAAGGAGATACTATTATTATCCCTATTTTATAGATGAGGAAACTGAGGTAAAGAGAGATTAAGTAACTAGCCTAGGGTCACACTGCCACTAAACTAATAGTACCAAGATTTGAACAAAAACATCTCGGAGTTTAGAAACAATACTCTTAATCAGTCTGCTGTGGGCTACACTGCTTCATTTTTCCTAGGCCATTCTCTCTCCTAGCTGTTTCAGAATTAAAAAATTGGTAGTGTAAAGAGTGGATTAGCAAGGTCAAACTCAGCTAATGTCAAAGGAATGCTCTCTGCACTGACTAGAATATAATTAGGACTAATTTCTCTTGGTTTTGATCTGGGGCCTCAAAAGTACAGACACTCTCTGTCTTAATATTTGCATTCTTCCAGCTAGGGTGCATGAAGATGGTTTAGGTGTCTATTCTCAGTTTGAGTATTATACAGTCAACATAGGCTATGTATCCAAAGATTGACATAGGGTAGGTCATGCTGCTCCAGAGCTTCTTGCCATTCTCAATGGGGATTGGGAAGAATGTTTCCTTTGAGGACAGCTATGGGATTTCAAGAAGAAAACACCTGCCAGAGACATCGAGAAGTAAAACCTAGTCTCATTAGCCTCCTATTAAAGGGGTTTAAGGGAATCCTGCTTATATCTGCAATCTAGTGACCAGTGTTCATTCATTCAATCATCAAACACACATTTATTGAATACCTACTATGTGGAGGCACTAGAGATACAGTGGGGAAGAAGACAGACAAACCCTGCTATTGGGGACTTGCTCACTTAATGTGCAGCATGTCTTTGAGGACGACTCTTCTTAGATTTGAGGTCTTTGGTCATTGAAAATAATCACTTCTCTCGCAAAATATGACCCTCAAAATTGCCTCAGTTTCCCCACGTGTAAAACAAGGGTGGGATTGTGTTCCCCAGGGAAGCTGACTCTGAGTCAGAGCTCAGTGTGCAGAAAGTTTATTGGGATGTTCTCACAATTGACTTCCGTGGGGGGAGATGCCGAACTATGATAAAGCCTCAAAGGCTCCAGGTGATCCCACAGGAACTCTGGAATTGGGATGGCCCTCCTGAATTGGAGCCAGCAATCAGGTTTTTTACCTCCATATAACGCACTGAATACACGCAGCCTTGGGAATGCAGCTTTGGGCAAGGCAGCTCTTTTCAGTGAATGGCAATTCCCAAAGAGCTATCTTCAGGCACTGTTTCCAGCAGCTAGGAGAATAAATCCTTTAGTCCTGAAGGGGGATTTGGACAGTGCATTACAGCATCCACTACAGAAGGACTGGACTCTGATATATGAGGCCCTGTCCAGATGTCACAGCCTGTGATCTCATGCCTTTAAGGGACTGGTAAAAGTCACTGCTGCCTGCTCTGTCAACCAGACATCCTTGGTGAGTACACCAGTGGCAGTGCCGCCCTGCAATGCCATTTTCTGCATGGCTACCTGCTACTCCAAATACGTGAAAGACCTTGACTGACAGGTCCAACTAGTCTCTCATCCTGCTTCAAGCTTCCACTTCCACTTGTACCCAGTAGGCTCTGTGGGGTCTTGTAGCCCAGGTTCTTCAGAGTAGATGCCAGCACCTTGAGTTCCATCACGGGCTTCTGCAGACCTGGATGCAGTTACCCCTTGCCTAATCTTGGTGAGCAGGACATTGTGAATATTCTAGAGAGCTCAGCCTGGTTTCTGTATTACGTTAATTAAGAAAATCCTAATTTATGAGAGAGCTGTAGGCAAAGGGATGCAGTCTCTCTGGGATACACGATTTTATAACTTTGTGCTGCCACCTGGTGGCCACTCTGCTGATGCACAAACTAGAACCCAGGGATTTGATTAATAGAATACCCAGGAAAAGCCATCTTTAATGTGGGCTTTTTTTTCCCTCCTTGGAAATGAAGAAAAAATTTTCTAAGTTTTTGCTTAAGCTATATTGGATGGAATTATTCCTACCTTGGAAAGTCTTCTATCAATCTTTCATGCCCCAGCTCAGATGTCTCCTCTCTAAGAAGCCTTCCCAAACCAACCCAGCAATCAGTTCCTCCCTTCTCTGGGCTGCCCTAGGACAGTTTATGTGTTCCTCCAGCCACAGCCTGGATTGCACTTAAGTGAATTACTTAATTTAAGCCTTATAAAAATCCTGTGAGCTAGGTATTATTATCATGCCTGTTTTAGAGTCGAGGAAACTAAGACACAGAAGGGTGAGGTAATTGCTTGAAAGGGGCAGGATTCAGACCTAAGTAGTAAGGATCCAGAGGTCATGCTTTCACTCACTAGGTTTCCTACCAACTGCTCATCGCTATTGGTCTCCAGCTACTTGCCCTGGTTAGTTTCTTCAGTTACTCTTGTAAATTCTACATTTTATAGCTATATGAACAAATGATTAGTTAAGACCCCCAAATTCTACACCTTAATACATGGTACCGATGATTTTGACCTGCAACTTTTTAAAGCAGGTGTTAGCAATTATCTATCACAACTATAGGAAAGACTCCATAATGCTTTCAGAGAATAACTGATTTGAGTTATGTTATTTCTATATGATACAACCAGGATGAAATAGCTGCAAAATATACCCAGGAAAAATGAAAAAAAATGTACTACATGGTATCATTGAATATAAACTAGTTATATTTTGGAGGATCTCTGCTCCTAAAATATTATTTTTCATTTTAGAAGAGTTCAACAATTTGTTAATTGATTAATTAACCCAGACACAGTGTTAGATGCTGGAGATTAAGAGACAAAACAGATACCACCCTGGCCCTCACAGATGTCACATAAGTTGCCCGCTGTAACTAGCTGAAATAATGGAGACACTTAACAAAGCACCAAGATTGGCTTAAGAAAGTAAAAGAAGATGTTCTAGAGGAGGTGATAGTTGAGCCAAGTCTGGCACCAAAGAGAGCATTTGCCAGGGGGACAAGGGCAGGGAGGAAGGAATTGTAGGAACAGAGAAGTGGGTATGCACATAAGTGTAAGAAAATATGATATGCTTCCTCCACCTGGTGCAGTCAGGGGACTATGAATAGTTCAGGTTTTCTGGAGTGAGGTATAAAGTGACAAAGCAGGGGGTATGCTGAGAGAATTGCACAAATAAAATTGTGGTGTTTTAAAAGCAAAAAAACGGGGGGTGCGTCAAAAGGTAAAAACTTCCTTATAAAGTTATAAAATAAATGCCGTGGGAATGTGTAAAAAAGGTAAAAGATAATAGTTTCCCAGCTTAAAAACACCCAAGTGCTTCCCACCAAACTTAGAATAAAATCAAAATCCCTTATAGGGCTGTATGATCCTGACCATCTCCCTTTCTGACCTCATTTCCCTCTGCCTGCTCCCCTTCCCATTCTGCTCCAGCCACACTGATATCGCAGTCAGCCAACCGAATTCCTGAAACCCAGGGAACCTCCTCTAGTCTCTAGCAGCTTCACCATGGACCTAGCTATTTTTATGACCTTCAGAGTCTTCCTCCCAAGTAGCCCCTTTCCTTTCTTGAAGCTTCCCTGTACCCTGTTCATCTCTAGACCACATAAGTATACTCTCTTTCCTCATTTCCAGATCAAAAACCAGCAAGCCAGTAATTTCATCCTAAATGTAAATTGCAAGGATCATTTAAAGGAGAAGAGTGTTCTACAACAAAATGCTTTGCAAGGTAATGAGCTTCCCATCACCAGATGTATTCAAGCAAAAGTTAAATGCCTACTCTAAAGAACTTGTAGAAGGAAAACACTCATTGGGTAGGATTGCATAGAGAACCTTTAAGGTCCTTTCTATCTCTTGAGATTTTATTCTAACTGCACACAAACACATATACCCATATTTTTAATTTTACTAAAAGAATGCATGTAGCCCATGATTAAGCAAAATATATAAAAATATAGATTTTTCAAATAAAGTGCAAGAAGCTATGGTTTATAAAAGAGACCAACGTGGGTTTTTTTTAAAAAGAGTCCTAAAATATTTGAGTTAAAAGGGACTTGGTCCACCTTCCCACCCAAGACAAGAATCCTTTTCAGTCAATTTTCTTAGCACAATTATATATACTTAGAATATTGCCTTGAACAGTGTTGAATGAATGCATAACCAAAGGAACAGATGTAATTTATATAATTTTTTTCAAGAATACAGACTGTTCCAAGTAAAGCTTAACTCCGTAGGTTAGGCTAGGAGGACTCAGTTGGGGAGATTGCTGTTGACTTCAGATAACAATGTCTTGTTTTGTTTAATTTGGGTTTTGCTCTTTGGTCATTCCTGAGGAGCAAAAGGCAAATAATATTTTCTGGTGATGATCACACCCCTATTAAAAATTTGGATAACCAGTAAACCTTCTGAAAGAAAGTATCTTCCCATGTCCTTGAGTCATGTAACTTTCCAAAAAGATGTGTGAGAGGAGGGATATTCTCTCACAGCTCCCTTATTTAGATATTGTTGCCCCCCTTACACATTTGATCTATCCTCCCTACCCCACCCCAAGTTTCTGGTCCACGTCACCTCCTGGTGGGTGGAGAGACTGCCAGGCAAGGTAATTACAGTCCTCATATGGCAAGCCCAGACAGTAAATGACAGATCTATCTGAGGGATTCACATCTACACCAAACTCAACCTCCTGGTGAACAAACTTATCGAGAAAGAGGAGAGGAGTTTTTTTTTAACTCTTTAAAAAAAATGAGTTATAATTAACACACAATGTTCTATGAGTTTCAGGTGTACAGCATACTGATTCAATATTTTTATACATTATGAAATGATCACCATAATAAATCCAATTACCATGGTCACCATACAAAATTTGTTACAATATTATTGACAATATTCCCTACGTGTACATTATACCCCTGTGACTTATACCTGGAATTTTGCACCTCTTAATCCCCTTCAACTATTCTCTGTTCTCCCCTCCCCCTTGCAAACACCAATTTGGTCTCTGTATCTATGAGTCTGTTTCTGTTTTGTTTTGTTTGTTCATTTGTTTTGTTTTTTAGATTCCACATATTAGAGAAATCATATGGTATTTGTTTTCCTCTTCTTTCACTCAGCAAAATAACAGATCCATCGATTTTGCCACAAGTGGCAAGATTTCATTCTTATTTATGGCTGAATAATATGCTCTGTGTGTGTGAAATATATATGTATTTTATATACATATAACTATAACTATATATATGTATGTATATATATATGTGTCTATGTATATATATATATATATATATATATATATATATATAAAATGCTACTGAACCAAAGTTGGGTCAGCTCACCCAAGCACAGTAAAGCCAATCTACTGACATCAGGTTGTGGTGAAGGAAAGTGCAGCATTTATTGCAGGGTACCAAGCAAGGAGTCCATGCAGCTAGCACTCCCCAGTGGCTTTCAGGGAAAGGTTTTTTAAAGATAGGGTGAGGAAGAGGGTTGCGGGGTGTGTGATCAGCTCATGGAAGGTCTGCTGATTGGGTGGTGGTGAGATAATGGGGAGTCAACATCATCAACCTTCTGGTTCCAACCAGTCTTGGGTCTAGTGTGCTTGTGAGCAGCATACAGTTAACTTCTTCCAGCTGGTGGTGGTTTCAATATCTGCAAAAAGGATCAAAGAATTTGGCTCAGAATATTATCTATAGCCCTTGAGAAGGAACTAAATGTCCTTGAGTTTGTTTAATGGCTAAACTGATATTATTTTGTCTTGCTTGACTGTTTTTCTTTGTTTCTGCATTTTCCCACTTCTCTGATTAAATTTATTCTTTGGAATTCAGGGAAGGCCTAGGAGGTCTGTCCTAGGAAGGCCCCATAGGGTGCTGCTTGGTTTTGAATATTTATAAAACATCTTCTTTATACATTCGTTGATGGACACAGGTGGCTTCTATATCTTGACTTTTGTAAATAGTGCTGCAATGAACCCAAGTGTACATATATCTTTTTGATTTAGTGTTTTCATTGTCTTCATGTAAATACACAGAAGTGGAAATGCTGGATTGTATGGTAGTTCTATTTTCAGTTTTTTGAGGAACCTCCATACTGTTTTCCATAGTGGCTGCACCAATATGCATGCCCACAAACATGTACAAGGGTTTCCTTTTCTCCATGATGTCTCAATCAATTGTTATTTGTTATTTTTTTGATAATAGCCATTTTGAAAGGTGTGAGGTTTTGATTTTCATATCCCTGATAATTAGTGATATTGAGCATATTTTCATGTGTCTGTTGTCCATCTGTATGTCTTCCTTGGAAAAATGTCTACTGAGGTCTTATGCCCATTATTTAATCAGACAGTATTTTGTTTTGAGGGATTTTTTTATACTCAGTTATATGAGTTCTTTGCATATTTTGGATATTAACCCCTTATGGGATATATCATTTGCAAATATCTTTTCCCATTCAGTAGGTTGCCTGTTCATTTTGTTCATGGTTTCCTTTGCCGGGCAAAAAAACTTTGGTTTGATGTACTCCCATGGGTTTATTTTTGCTTTTATTGCCCTTAAATGAGGAGACAGATCTAAAAAGATGTTGCTAAGAAACCAATGTCAAAGATTTACTGCTTAAGAATTTTATGGTTTTCTTCTAGGAATTTTATGGTTACATTTAAGTCTTTTTTTAAAAACATCTTTATTGGACTATAATTGCTTTACAATGGTGTGTTAGTTTCTGCTTTATAAAAAAGTGAATCAGTTATACATATATATATATGTCCCCATATCTCTTCTCTCTTGCATCTCCCTCCCTCCCACCATCCCTATCCCACCCCTCTAGGTGGTCACAAAGCACCGAGCTGATCTCCCTGTGCTATGCTGTTGCTTCCCACTAGTTATCTATTTTACATTTGGTAGTGTATATATGAACATGCCACTCTCTCACTTTGTCCCAGCTAACCCTTCCCCCTCCCCGTATCCTCAAGTCCATTCTCTAGTAGGTCTGCATCTTTATCCCCGTCTTGCCCCTAGGTTCTTCTGACCAATTTTTTTTTCTTTTTTTTTTTGTTTTTTAGATTCCATATATATGTGTTAGCATACGGCATTTGTTTTTCTCTTTTGGACTTACTTCACTCAGTATGACAGTCTCGAGGTCCATCCACCTCACTATAAATAACTCAGTTTCGGTACTTTTTATGGCTGAGTAATATTCCATTGTATATATGTGCCACACCTTCTTTATCCATTCATCTGTTGATGGACACTTAGGTTGATTACATGTCCTGGCTATTGTAAATAGAGCTGCAATGAACATTTTGGTACATGGCTCTTTTTGAATTATGGTTTTCTCAGGGTATATGCCCAGTAGTGGGATTGATGGATCATACGGTAGTTCTATTTGTAGTTTTTTAAGGAACCTCCATACTGTTCTCCATAGTGGTTGTATCAATTTACATTCCCAGCAACAGTGCAAGAAGGTCCCCTTTTCTCCACACCCTCTCCAGCATTTATTGTTTCTAGATATTTTTTTGGCGGTACGCGGTCCTCTCACTGTTGTGGCCTCTCCCGTAGCGGAGCACAGGCTCCGGATGCGCAGGCTCAGCGGCCATGGCTCACGGGCCTAGCCGCTCTGCGGCATGTGGGATCTTCCCAGACCGGGGCATGAACCCGTATCCCATGCATCGGCAGGCGGACTCTCAACCACTGCGCCACCAGGGAAACCCATTTCTAGATTTTTAACCATTCTGACTGGTGTGAAACGATATCTCATTGTAATTTTGATTTGCATTTCTCTAATGATTAATGATGTTGAGCATTCTTTCATGTGTTTGTTGGCAATCTGTATATCTTCTTTGGAGAAATGTCTATTTAGGTCTTCTGACCATTTTTGCATTGGGTTGTTTGTTTTTTTGATATTGAGCTGCATGAGTTGCTTGTATGATTTGGAGAAAAATCCTTTGTCAGTTGTTTCATTTGAAAATATTTTCTCCCATTCTGAGGATTGTCTTTGGTCTTGTTTATGGTTTCCTTTTCTGTGCAAAAGCTTTTAAGTTTCATTAGGTCCCATTTGTTTATTTTTGTTTTTATTTCCATTATTTCTCTAGGAGGTGGGTCAAAAAGGATCTTGCTGTGATTTATGTCATAGACTGTTCTGCCTATGTTTTCCTCTAAGAGTTTGATGGTGTCTGGCCTTACATTTAGGTCTTTAATCCGTTTTGAGTTTATTTTTGTGTATAGTGGTAGGGAGTGTTCTAATTTCATTATTTTACATGTACCTGTCCAGTTTTCCCAGCACCACTTATTGAAGAGGCTGTCTCTTCTCCACTGTATATTCTTGCCTCCTTTATCAAAGAAAAGGTGACCATATGTGTGTGGGTTTATCTCTGGGCTTTCTATCCT
>NC_041234.1:29705360-29719230 GCF_002837175.3 Physeter macrocephalus | reverse complement strand
TTTGTTGCAATGGTAAATGGGAGTGTTTTCTTAATTTCACTTTCAGATATTTCATCACTAGTGTATAGCAGTGCAAGAGATTTCTGTGCATTAATTTTGTATCCTGCTACTTTACCAAATTCATTGATTAGATAGTTTTCTGGTAGCATCGTTAGGATTCTCTATGTAGAGTATCATGCCATCTGCAAACAGTGACAGCTTTACTTCTTCTTTTCCAGTTTGTATTCCTTTTATTTCTTCTCTGATTGCTGTGGCTAGAACTTCCAAAACTATGTTGAATAAGAGTGGTGAGAGTGGGCAACCTTGTCTTGTTCCTGATCTTAGTGGAAGTGGTTTCATTTTTTCACCATCGAGGACAGTGTTGGCTGTGGGTTTGTCATATATGGCCTTTATTATGTTGAGGAAAGTTCCCTCTATGCCTACTTTCTGCAGGGTTTTTATCATAAATGGGTGTTGAATTTTGTCAAAAGCTTTCTCTGCATCTATTGAGATGATCATATGGTTTTTCTCCTTCAATTTGTTAATATGGTGTATAACGTTGATTGATTTCTGTATATTGAAGAAGCCTTGCATTCCTGGGATAAACCCCACTTGATCATAGTGTATGATTCTTTTAATGTGCTGTTGGATACTGTTTCCTAGTATTTTGTTGAAGATTTTTGCATCTATGTTCATTAATGATATTGGCCTTAGTTTTCTTTCTCTGTGACATCTTCGTCTGGTTTTGGTATCAGAGTGATGGTGGCCTCGTAGAATGAGTTTGGGAGTGTTCCTCCCTCTGCTATCTTTTGGAAGAGTTTGAGAAGGATAGGTGTTAGCTCTTCTCTAAATGTTTGATAGAATTCGCCTGTGTAGCCATCTGGTCCTGGGCTTTTGTTTGTTGGAAGATTTTTAATCACAGTTTCAATTTCAGTGCTTGTGATTGGTCTGTTCATATTTTCTATTTCTTCCTGGTTCAGTCTCGGCAGGTTGTGCATTTCTAAGAATTTGTCCATTTCTTCCAGGTTGTCCATTTTATTGGCATATATTTGTTTGTAGTAATCTCTCATGATCCTTTGTATTTCTGTAGTGTCAGTTTTTACTTCTCCTTTTTCATTTCTAAATCTATTGGTTTGAGTCTTCTCCCTTTTTTTCTTGATAAGTCTAGCTAGTGGTTCATCAATTTTGTTTATCTTCTCAAAGAACCAGCTTTTAATTTTATTGTCCTTTGCTATCATTTCCTTCATTTCTTTTTTGTTTATTTCTGATCTGAGGTTTATGATTTCTTTCCTTCTGCTAACTTTGGGGTTTTTTGCTTCTTCTTTCTCTGATTGCTTTAGGTGTAAGGTTAGGTTGTTTATTTGAGATGTTTCTTGTTTCTTAATGTAGGATTGTATTGCTTTAAACTTCCCTCTTAGCACAGCTTTTGCTGCATCCCATAGGTTTTTGGTCGTGGCGTTTTCATTGTCATGTGTTTTTAGGTATTTTTTTAATTTCCTCTTTGATTTCTTCAGTGATCTCTTGGTTATTAAGTAGTGTGTAGTTTAGCATCCATGTGTTTGTATTTCTTACCGATTTTTCACTGTAACTGATATCTAGTCTCGTAGTGTTGTGGTCGGAAAAGATACTTGATACAATTTCAATTTTCTTAAATTTACCAAGGCTTGCTCTGTGACCCAAGATATGATCTATCCTGGAGAATGTTCCATGAGCACTTGAGAAGAATGTGTATTCTGTTGTTTTTGGATGGAATGTCCTATAAATATCAGTTAAGTCCATCTTGTTTAATGTATCATTTAAAGCTTGTGTTTCCTTGTTTATTTTCATTTTGGGTGATCTGTCCATTGGTGAAAATGGGGTGTTAAAGTCCCCTACTATGATTGTGTTACTGTCGGTTTCCCCATTTATGGCTCTTAGTATTTGCCTTATATATTGAGGTACTCCTATGTTGGGTGCATAAATATTTACAATTGTTATATCCTCTTCATGGATCAATCCCTTGATCATTATGTAGTGTCCTTTGTCTCTTGTAATAGTCTTTATTTTAAAGTCTATTTTATGTGGTATGAGAATTGCTAGTCCTGCTTTCCACTGATTTCCAGTTGCATGGAATATCTTTTTCTATCCCCTCACTTTCAGTCTGTATGTGTCCCTAGGTCTGAAGTGGGTCTCTTGTAGACAGCATATATATGGGTCTTGGTTTTGTATCCATTCAGCCAGTCTATGTCTTTTGGTGGGAGCATTTAATCCATTTACATTTAAGGTAATTATCGATATGTATGTTCCTATTACCATTTACTTAATTGTTTTGGGTTTGTTATTGTAGGTCTTTTCCTTCTCTTGTGTTTCCTGCCTAGAGAAGTTCCTTTAGCATTTGTTGTAAAGCTGGTTTGGTGGTGCTGAATTCTCTTAGCTTTTGCTTGTCTGTAAAGCTTTTAATTTCTCCGTCAAATCTCAATGAGATCCTCGCTGTGTAGAGTAATCTTGGTTGTAGGTGTTTCTCGTTCATCACTTTAAAAATGTCCTGCCACTCCTTTCTGGCTTGCAGAGTTTCTGCTGTAAGATCAGCTGTTAACCTTATGGGGATTCCCTTATGTGTTATTTGTTGTTTTTCCCTTGCTGCTTTTAATATTTGTTCTTTGTATTTAATTTTCGATAGCTTGATTAATATGTGTCTTGGCTTGTTTCTCCTTGGATTTATCCTGTATGGGACTCTCTGTGCTTCCTGGACTTGATTAACTATTTCCTTTCCCATATTAGGGCAGTTTTCAACTATAATCTCTTCAAATATTTTCTCAGTCCCTTTCTTTTTCTCTTCTTCTTCTGGGACCCCTATAATTCGAATGTTGGTGCGTTTAATGTTGTCCCAGAGGTCTCTGAGACTGTCCTCAATTCTTTTCATTCTTTTTTCTTTATTCTGCTCTGCAGTAGTTATTTCCACTATTTTATCTTCCAGGTCACTTATCCGTTCTTCTGCCTCAGTTATTCTGCTATTGATCCATTCTAGAGAATTTTTAATTTCATTTATTTTGTTGTTCATCACTGTTTCTTTGCTCTTTAGTTCTTCTAGGTCCTTGTTAAATATCTCTTGTATTTTCTCCGTTCTATTTCCAAGATTTTGGATTATCTTTACTACCAATATTCTGAATTCTTTTTCAGGTAGATTGCCTATTTCCTCTTCATTTGTTAGGTCTGGTGGGTTTTTGCCTTGCTCCATCATCTGCTGTGTGTTTCTCTGTCTTCTCATTTTGTTTAACTTACTGTGTTTGGGGTCTCCTTTTCACAGGCTGCAGGTTCATAGTTGCCGTTGCTTTTGGTGTCTGTCCCCAGTGGCTAAGGTTATTTCAGTGGGTTGTGTAGGCTTCCTGGTGGAGGGGACTAGTGCCTGTGTTCTGGTGGATGAGGCTGGATCTTGTCTTTCTGGTGGGCAGGTCCACGTCTGATGGTGTGTTTTGCGGTGTCTGTGGCCTTATTATGATTTTAGGCAGCCTGTGTGCTATTGGATGAGGCTGTGTTCCTGTCTTGATAGTTGTTTGGCATAGGATGTCCTGCACTGTAATTTGCTGGTCGTTGAGTGGAGCTGGGTCTTGGCGTTGAGTTGGGGATCTCTGGGAGATTTTCGCCATTTGATATTATGAGGAGCTGGGAGGTCTCTTGTGGACCAGTGTCCTGAACTTGGCTCTCCCACCTCAGTGGCACAGCCCTGATGCCTGGCTGGAGCACCAAGAGCCTGTCCTCCACACGGCTCAGAATAAAAGGGAGAAAATAAAGAAAGAAAGAGGAAGATGAGATAAAGTAAAGTAAAATAAAATAAAGTTATTAAAATAAAAAATAAATATTATGAAAAAAATTTTTAATTAATAAAAAAAAGAATAACAACAACAAAAAAATGGACAGACAGAACCCTAGGACAAATGGTAACAGCAAAACTATACGGACAAAATCTCACACAGAAGCATACACATACATACTCACAAAAAGAGAAAAGGAGAAAAAAATATATATATATCATTGCTTCCAAGTTCCACTTCCTCAATTTGGGATGATTCATTTTCTCTTCAGGTATTCCACAGATGCAGGGTACATCACGTTGATTGTGGAGATTTAATCCGCTGCTCCTGAGGCTGCTGGGAAAAATTTCTCTTTCTCGTCTTTGTTTGCACAGCCCCTGGGGTTCAGCTTTGGATTTGGACTCACCTCTGCATGTAGGTCGCCTGAGGGCATCTGCTCTTCACTCCGGCAGGACCAGGACGGGATTCAAGGAGCAGCTGATTCAGGGGCTTTGGCTCACTCAGGCCAGGGGGAGCGAGTGGTACGCATGTGGGGCAAGCCTGTGGCAGCAGAGCCTGCCATAATGTTGCACCAGCCTGAGGCGTCCGTGCATTCTCCCAGGGAAGTTGTCCCTGGATCATGGGACCCTGGCAGTGGCAGGCTGCACAGGCTCCCAGGAGGGGAGGTGTGGATAGTGACCTGTGCTTGTTCACAGGCTTCTTGGTGGTGGCAGCAGCAGCCTTAGCGTCTCATGCCAGTCTCTGGGGTCTGCACTGATAGCCACGGCTCGTGCCCATCTCTGGGGCTCCTTTAAGTGGTGCTCTGAATCCCCTCTCCTCGCGCACCAGGAAAAAAAGAGGCAAGAAAATGTCTCTTGTCTCTTCGTCAGGTCCAGACATTTTCCCGGTCTCCCTCCCAGCTAGCTGTGGCACACTGGCCCCCTTCCGGCTGTGTTCATGCAGCCTAACCCAGTCCTCTCCCTAGGATCCGACCGAAGCCCGAGCCTCAGCTCCCAGACCCCACCTGTCCCGGCGGGTGAGCAGACAAGCCTCTAGGGCTGGTGAGTGCTGGTCGGCACCGATCCTCTGTGCGGGAATCTCACCACTTTGCCCTCCACACCCCTGTTGCTGTGCTCTCCTCCGTGGCTCCGAAGCTTCCCCCCTCCGCCACCCGCAGCCTCTGCCTGCAAAGGGGCTTCCTAGTGTATGGAAACGTTTCCTCCTTCACAGCTCCCTCCCACTGGTGCAGGTAACGTCCCTATTCTTTTGTCTCTGTTTTTTCTTTTGCCCTACCAAGGTACGTGGGGAGTTTCTTGCCTTTTGGGAGGTCTGAGGTCTTCTGCCAGCATTCAGTAGGTGTTCTGTAGGAATTGTTCCACATGTAGATGTATTTCTGATGTATCTGTGGGGAGGAAGGTGATCTCCGTGTCTTACTTTTCCACCATCTTGAAGCTCCTCCTCTACATTTAAGTCTTTAATCCATTTTGAGTTTATATGGTGTAAGAAAGTGGTCCAGTTTCCTTATTTCACTTATAGGTGTCCAGTTTTCCCAACATCATTTATTGAAGAGACTGTTTTTCCCACTGTATATTCTTTCCTCCTTTGTCATAGATTAATTAATCAAATAAGTGTTGGTTTATTTCTGGACTCTGTATTCTGTTCCACTGATGTATATGTTTGTTTTTGTGCCAGTACCGTACTGTTTTGATTACTATAGCTTTGCAGTATAGTTTGAAATCCGGGAGCATGACACCTCCAACTTTGTTCTTCTTTCTCAAGATTGCTTTGGCTATTGGGGGCCTTTTTGGTTCCATAAGAATTTGGAAGATTCTGGAACAAATAAGATTATTTGTTCTAGTTCTGTGAAAAATGCCACTGGTATTTTGATAGGGATTGCATGGGATCTGTAGATTGTTTTAGTTAGTATGGATATTTTAACAATATTGATTCTTCCAATCCATGAACACATTATATATTTCCATTTATTTTTGTTATCTTCAATTTCGTTCCTCAATGTCTTAGAGTTTTCAGAGTACTGGACTTTCACCTCCTTGGTTAAATTTGTTCCTAGGTGTTTTATTCTTTTTGTTGCAATTGTAAATGGGATTGTTTTCTTCATTTCTCTTTGTCACAGTTCATTGTTAGTGCATCGAAATGCAACAGATTTCTGTATATTAATTTTGTATCCTGCAACTTCACTGAATTCAATCATTAGTTCTAATAGTTTTTTTGGTGGAGTCTTCATGGTTTTCTGTATATAGTACCATGTCATCTGCAAATAGTGACAGTTTTAATTTTTCCTTTCCAATTTGGATTCCTTATATTTCTTCATTTTGTTTGATTGTTGTGGCTAGGGCTTCCAATACTATGTTGGTTAAAAATGGAGATAGTGGGCATCCTTGTCTTACTGCTGATCTTTGAAGAAAAGCTTTCAGTGTTTCTCCATTTAATATGATGTTATGTGTGGGTTTATCATATATGGCCTTTATTATGTTGAGGTATGTTCCCTCTATATCCACTTTGTTGAGAGTTTTTATCAAAAACGGATGTTGGATTTTTCCAATGCTTTTTCTGTACCTACTGAGATGATAATGAGATTTGTATCTTTTGTCTTGTTAATGTGGTATATCATGTTGATTGATTTGGGGATCACATTGATTGAACCACCCTTGCATCCCTGGGATAAATCCTACTTGATCGTGATGTGTGATCCTTTTAATTTATGTTGTATTTGGTTTGCTAGTATTTTGTTGAAGATTTGCATCTATGTTCATCAGGGATATTCGCCTGTAAATTCCTTTTTTGGTAGTGTTTTTTTTCTGGTTTTGGTATCAGGTTAATGTTGGCCTCACAAACAAATTAGGGAGTGATCTTTCCTCTCCAATATTTTGGAATAGCTTCAGGAGGATAGGTCTTAACTCTTCTTTAAATGTTTTGTAGAATTCACCTGTGAAGCCATCTGTTCCTGGACGTTTGTTGGGAGGTTATTATTATTATTATTACTGATTCAATCCCACTACTAGTGATCAGTCTGTTCAGATTTTCTGTTTCTTCCTGATTCAGTCTTATAAGTGTGTACGTTTTCTATGAAATTATACACTTCTTCTAGGTTGTCCAATTTGTTGGCATATAATTGTTCATAGTAATCTCTTATGATCCTTTTTATTTCTGTTGTGTTGGTTGTAACTTCTTTTTCTTTTCCAATTTTAGTTATTTGAGCCCTCTTTTTTTCTTGATGAGTCTGGCTAAAGGGCATTCAATTATGTTTATCTTTTCAGAGAACCAACTCTTAGTTTCACTGACCTTTTTTATTGTTTTTTTTTTAAGTCTCTATTTCATTTATTTTCACTCAGATCTTTATTATGTCCTTCCTTCTACTCACATTGGGCTTTGTTTTTTCTTCTTTTACTAGTTCTTTTGTGTGTAATATTAGGTTGTTTATTTGAGGTTTTTCTTCTTTCTTTAGGTACGCCCGTATCGCCATAAATTTCCCTCTTAGAACTGCTTTTGCAGTGTCCTGTAGATTTTGTTACATTTTGTTTCCATTAATTTGTGTCAAAGTATTTTTTATTTCCTTTTTTATTTCTTTGTTGATCAATTGGTTGTTTGTTTAGTACCATGTTGTTTAGCGTCCAGTGTTTGTGTGTTTTCCAGTTTTCTTCTTGTAATTGATTTCTAGTTGCATACCATTATGGTCGGAAAAGATACTTGATACGATTTCAATCTTTTTAAAGTTACTGAGACTTTTTTGTGGCCTAGCATGTGATGTATCTTGGAGATTGTTTCATGTGCACTTGAAAAGAATGTGTATCTTGCTGCTTTCAGATGGAATGTTCTGTGTGTATCTATTAAGTGCATCTGGTCTAAAGTATCATTTAAAACCAACGTTTCCACATTGATTTTCTGTCTGGATGATCTAACCATTGATGCAAGCAGGGTGTTAAAGTCTCCTACTATTATTGTGTTACTGTCTATTTCTTCCTTTATGTCTGTTAATATTTGCTCTATGTATTTAGGTGTCCCTATGTTGGGAGCATAGATATTTACAAATGTTATATCCTCTTGTTGGATTGATCCCTTTATCATTATGTAATGTTCTTCTAACTATCTTCTTATAGCCTTTAAAAAATATATTTTGTCTAGGTATTGCTATATCAGACAAAATATCATACAAAATCTTCCTTTTTGTTTCCACTTGCATGGAATATCTTTTTCCATCTCTTCATTTTCAGTCTGTGTGTGTGTCTTTAGATCTGAGGTGAGTCTCTTATAGGCAGCATATAAATGGGTCTTATTTTTTTTAATCCCTCAGCCACCCTATGTATTTTGATTGGAGCATTTAATCCATTTACTTTTAAAAATTATTGATAAGTATGTACTTATTGCCATTTTGTTAATTATTTTCTGGTTGTTTTTGTAGTTCTTCTCTGTTTCTGTCCTCTTCTCTTGCTCTCCTTCCATGTAATTTGATGACTATTTTTAGTGTTATGTTTGCATTTCTTTTTCTTTATTTTTTGTGGTTCTATTATAGATTTTTGGTTTGTGATTAACATGAGGCTCATATGTAACAACGTGTGTATATAACTGAGCATTTTAAGTTGATGATCTCTTAAGTCCAATGCATTCTAAAAGTCTTACATTATTAATCCCCCCATGTTTTATGTTTTTGATGTCATATTTTACAATTTTTTATCCCTTAACTGCTTATTGTAGATACAGATGATTTTACTACTTTTGTCTTTTAACCTTCCTACTAACTTTATAAGTGGTTGATCTACTACCTTTATTGTATATTTGCCTTTGCCAATGAGATTTTGCCTTTCATAATTTTCATATTTCTTGTTATGGCCTTTTCTCTTCTTCTTAAAGAAGTCCTTTTAACATTTTTTGTAAGACAGGTTTAGTGTTGATAAACTCCTTTAGCTTTTGTTTGCCTGTAAAACTCTTTATCTTCCCTTCAATTCTGAATGACAACCTTGCCAAGTAGAGTAGTCTTGGTTGTAGGATTTTTCCTTTTTACCACTTTGAATAAGTCATGCCATGCCCTTCTGGCCTGTAAAGTTTCTAATGAAAAGTTGGTTGATGGTCTTCTCAGAGGTCCCTTGTATGTAACTAGTTGTTTTTCTCTTGCTGCTTTTAAGAGTCTCTCTTCATCTTTAAATTCTTGACATTTTAATTATAATTTGTCATGTTATGAACCTCTTTGGGTTCATCTTGTTTAAAACTCTCTGTGCTTCCTAGACCTAGATGTCTCTTTCTTTCTCCAGATCAGGGAAATTTTCAGCTGTTAATTCTTCAACTAAGTTTTCTGCCCCTTTTTCTCTCTCTTCTCCTTCTGGGACCCCTGCAATGAAAATATTAGTATGCTTGTTGTTGTCCCAAAAGTCCCTCAAACTATCTTCATTTTTCCTAATTCTTTTTTTTTTTCAGCTTGGGTAATTTCACTACTCTGTCTTCCAGATCACTGATCTCTATATCATCTAATCTACTGCTGCTTCCCTATAGTGTATTTTTCATTTCAGGTAATGTATTCTTCAACTCTGATTGGTTTCTTTTTGTATATTCTACCTCTTTGTTAAAGTTCTCACTGTGCTCATCCGTTCTTCTCCCAGGTTTGGCGAGCATCTTTATGATCATACCCTAGAACTCTATATTGGGTACATTGCATATCTCCATTTCATTTAGCTCTTTTTCTGAGGTTTTGTCCTATTCTTTAATCTGGAACATATTCCTCTATCTCCTCATTTTGCCTAGTTCTCTGTGTTTATTTCTTTGTTAGGTAGTTTCATTACATCTCCTGATCTTGGATAAGTGACCTTTTGTAGGAGATGTCCTATGGGGCCTAGCAGCATGGTCCTCTCTGGCCACCAGAGCCAAATACTTCAAGAGTATTCCCTATGTGGGTTGTGTGTGCCTTTCTGTTGTGGCAAGGCTGACTGCTATGCACACACTGGTGGGCAAGGCAGGCCCCCAGCACAGCTGTCCATTAAACCCACAAGCATGCAACATCTGCAAGCTTGCTGGTGGGCAGGATAGGCCCCCACTGCAGCTGGCTGTGAGTCTTGGTAGCATGCGACTCCTCCAGGCACATGGGTGTGTAGGGCAGACCCCCATCATGGCTGGCTGTGCAGCGTCATGCTACTACTGCTGGCATGGTGGCAGGCTAGGCAGGCCTCTGAGCAGCTGGCTGTGATAGCCAATGGGTGCAACTGCTATGGGTGCACTATTTGGTGGGTCAGGCCCCCAGTACAGCAGGCTGCGAGGCCCCACAGCATGCAACTCCTGCAAGGACAGCTGACTGTGTGGCCCGGTGGTACACAACTGCTGTAGACATGCTGGTGGGTGTGGCATGCCCCCAGAACTAATTAACCTAGAAGGAGGATTTCAAAATGGGATCCACCAGCACCAGTGTCAGCACAGTAGAATGAGATCACAAAAATGGCCGATGCCAGCATCTATGTCCCCAAGGGGAGTGCCAGATGCCCCCTGTCTCTTTTTAGAGGCTCTCCAAGATCAGCAAGTAGGTCTCACCCTGGCACCTTTCAAACTGCTATCTCTGCACTGTGACTCTGAGTGAGTTTTTGTGCAAGCCGTTTAAGAGTAGAGTCTTAGTTTCCTATAACCTCCATCCCTCCTGAACATAAGTCCTGCTGGTTTTCAAAGCCAGGCGTTTTGAGGGCTAGTCTTCCTGGTGCAGGTCCCCTGGGCTTGGGAGCAAGATGTGGGGATCAGATTCCTTGCTCCTTGGGGAGGACTTCCATGGTTGTGATTTTCCTCCTCCTTGTGGGTTGCTGCACTGGGGTGTGGTTCCTGGCTAGAACACATCTGCACCCCTCATACCCATTTTGTTGTGGTTCCTTCTTTGTGTTTTTAATTGTGAAAAATCATTTCTGCTAGTCTTCAGGTCATTCTCAGAGACAGTTGCTCTGTAAGTAGTTGTAATATTGGTATGCCTGTGGGAGGAGGTGAGCTCAGGATCTTCCTACTCCTCCCTATTGATCCAGACCCCACAGGGAAAATCAAATTTAAACCATAATGAGAAAACCATCTATCTGCTCAAAATGAAAATATCTCACAATACTAAGTGTTGTCACCAATGTGCAGAACCAAGAACTTTTACATATTGCTGGCAGGAGTGTAAAAGGATACAACCACTTTGAAAAACATTTTGGCATTTTCTAGCAGAGTTGAGGTTATGACTCACTATCACTCTCCTATGACTCATTAATTTCATTTCTAGATATGTACCTAACAGAAAAGTATGCATCTGTGCAGAAAGATACATAGACGTGAATATTAATAGCAGCATTTTTCATGATAGCTAAAAACTGGAAAATCCCAAATGTCCATTAACAGTGGGCTGCACAAATACATTTTGGTATGTCAATATAATGGAACATTATGCAGCAATAACATGAATTTTTTTCACAAATATAATGTTGGGTAAGTTGAGCCAAACACAAATTACACATACATGCTGATTTCTTTTATATAAATCTAAGAAACATGGAAAATGAAACTATATTGTTTCAGAGATATGTATATGTAGGAAAAGTACAAAGCAAAGCGAAGAAGTAATTACTAAAAAAGAATAGTGGATACTTCAAGGAGTTAAGGTGATGCATGTAGCAAGGAAGAGGCAATGGGGATTTCAAGAATGTTGGCAATGTTTTATTTCTTGACCTTGGTGGTAATCTATAGGTGTTCATTTTAATATGCATATCTATATTTCATTCACATTTTGTATATGTGTGATATATCAAAATAAAAACTTAAAAATAATGAGAAAATATGCAAAATTTTATGACAACCTACTTGAAAATTTAAATCAATTAATAAATATTTGAGGGACTTCCCTGGTGGTACAGTGGCTAACACTCTGCACTCCCACTGCAGGGGGCCTGGGTTCGATCCCTGGTCAGAGAACTAGATCCCAGATGCTGCAACTAAAAGTTCACATGCTGCAACTAAAGTTCCTGCACGCTGCAACAAAGATCCTGAACCAGCAACGAAGGTCCCGTGTGCCACAACTAAGACCTGGTGCAGCCAAATAAATAAATAAATAAAGATTTTTTTTAATTTGAAAAATATAACTTAACAAACGATTCAAGAAGATACAGAAATCATGAATAGACTATAGCCATTAAAACAAATGAATAAGTATTTAAAAAAATCTTTCCAAAATAATTCAAACAAAAATAAAATATTCTAGGCCTACCGCATATTAAAGGAGAAAATAATCCCAGTCTTCTACAAAGCCTTCCAAGGAACATGGGAGAGGTAAGAATTATAGCATAGGTAAGAATTATCCTTACCCCAATTCATATCGTGGGGTAAGAATAATTTTCATAGTAAATATGACAATGGACATATTATAAGTAAAGGAGAGTAAGTGATGAATTACATTCATGAAAATAGCTGAAAAATCAAGAAAATATTAGCAAATAAATTCAGCAAGTATAAACAAAGTGATACATCAAGACCAAGGTTGGAAATAAATTATTGTAATCCACCATATTAACAGAATAGAGCATGGAAATCATATACATGCACTAAAAAAAATGTCTGACAAAAGTCAACCTTCATTCATAATATTTTTTCAGATATTTAAAAATAGAAAGGAACTTTCTTAACCCAATAAAATTTATCTTAAAAATCCCTACAACATCCTTATAAATGGTGAAATATTAAAAGTTTTCCTTTTGAGATTGAGAAATAGTTCCTCTTGACAATGTTATTGGAGATCTTAATTCTTTCAGTAAGGCAAAAATAATAAAAAGTATAAGGGTTATAAATGGAGAGATAAATCTGGCATTACTCATAGGTGACATGATTATGAACTAGAAAACTCAAAATAATCTATAGACTAAACTATGGATATTGGAATATATATATATAATATATATATATTATTTGCAGCCCTATACATCTGCAAATGAGAGATAGAGAATGAATAAAATTGAAATGTAGGAACAACAATTTCATCAGAAATATGAAGTACTATGTCAGTATGGGTCTAATCAGGAAAGACACATCACACAGCAGAAGAAAGAAGGTAAATTTGATACTAATTATTATTAGCTGTGAAAAAAGAATAACTATAAGATATTAAGAAACTCTATATGATACCCTAGGCCCAAGAGTCCAGTCCTCTATATAGCAGAGAAATAGGCTGATTTAGCCAGGCTGCTACTGGTCTACAGTCTCTGGACAAGTAGAAGGCAATACAACCCTCTGGAGTGTAGGCAGGAAGAAGGTGATCAGTAAACTGGTCACTTGGATGTACAGTGGGTGGATAGAGAGGATGGGACCCCTTCAGGCCACCGGCAGGCTTGTGCTGTGGCCTGCAGAAGAATCAGAGCACTGGTGTGGGTGAGTGGCCTTCGGGGACACAGGCACAGGAGGGAGGCCTTTGAGTAAACATGCTGGTAAGAAAGCTAGTGGGAACCTGCTGTACAGCACAGGGAGCTCAGCTCAGTGCTCTGTGATGACCTAGATGGGTGGGATGGTGAGGGGAGGGAGGTCCAAGAGGGAGGGGATATATGTATACATACAGCTGATTCACTTTATTGTTCAGCAGAAACTAACACAGCATTGTAAAGCAATTATACTCCAGTTAAAATAAATAAAAATAAATAAAAATGTTACATGATTAAAACAATAAATAAATAAAAATTTTAAAAAACATAAAAAAAAGAAGCATTCTGGCATAGAGTGTCGTAGGTGTTCCCGTTTCTGTGTTGAGAGGTTCCGTGGACAGATTATTGCTAGACAGAAACTGCAAGGTCATTGAGGGATCCTGAGTTCTGGGCCTGTGGCTGGGGCAGAAGTCTACTAGTTGACCTCACACTTAGTGGACTCACCCTATCTCAGCTGGAAGTTGAAGGAAAGCCTCTCTTTCAAAGTCCCTCTATTGCCAACTACTGGGAAAGCTTAACACTGTGCTTACTTAAAAGGAGAAATGCTTGGGGCTTCCCTGGTGGCGCGGTGGTTGGGAGTCCGCCTGCCGATGCAGGGGGCGCGGGTTCGTGCCCCAGTCCGGGAGGATCCCGCGTGCCGCGGAGCGGCTGGGCCCGTGGGCTGTGGCCGCTGGGCCTGCGCGTCCGGAGCCTGTGCTCCGC
>NC_041234.1:29702435-29705335 GCF_002837175.3 Physeter macrocephalus | reverse complement strand
TGGTATGCGGGCCTCTCTCTGTTGTGGCCTCTCCCGTTGCGGAGCACAGGCTCCGGACGCGCAGGCCCAGCGGCCATGGCTCACAGGCCCAGCCGCTCCGTGGCATGTGGGATCCTCCCAGACCGGGGCGCGAACCCGGTTCCCCTGCATCGGCAGGCGGACGCGCAACCACTGCACCACCAGGGAAGCCCTAATGGAATTATTAATACATTTTTTATCACAGAGCACATATTAAAGTATCATTCCAAGCTGAGAGGCAATAAATTGATAACTGACACAAATACCAGAGAATAAATCTAAGAAAGTAAAGACCTATGTGGAAAAATTATAAAACTTTATTCAGAGATGCTGCTGTAGGTTGAACTGTGCCCCTCACCACCCCCCCAAATTCATATGTTGAAATCTTAACCCCCAGTACCTCAGAATGAGAACTTATTTGAAAATAGGGTAATTGCAGCTGTAATTAGTTAGGATAAAGTTATTAGGGTGGACCCTAATCCAGTATGAGTGGTGTCCTTATAAAAAGGGGAAATCTGGAAAAAGAAACATACATAGAAGAAAGACCGGAGAGGAGAGAAGATGGCGGAAGAGTAAGAGGCGGAGATCAACTTCCTCCCCACAAATACATCAGAAATACATCTACACGTGGAACTGCTCCTATAGAACACCCACTGAACGCTGGCAGAAGACCTCAGACCTCCAAAAAGGCAAGAAACTCCCCACGTACCTGGGTAGGGCAAAAGAAAAAAGAATAAACAGAGGCAAAATAATAGGGACGAGACCTGCACCAGTGGGAGGGAGCTGTGAAGGAGGAAAAGTTTCCACACACTAGAAGCCCCTTTGCAGGCAGAGACTGTGGGTGGTAGAGGGGGGAAGCTTCGGAGGCACAGAGGAGAGCGTGGACACAGGGGTGCAGAGGGCAAAGCGGAGAGATTCCCGTACAGAGGATCGGTGCCGACCAGCACTCACCAGCCTGAGAGGCTTGTCTGCTCACCCGCCGGGACAGGTGGGGTCTGGGAGTTGAGGCTCGGGCTTCGGTCGGATCCTAGGGAGAGGACTGGGTTAGGCTGCGTGAACAGAGCCTGAAGGGGTTAGTGCACCACGGCTAGCCAGTAGGGAGTCTGGGAGAAGTCTGGAGCTGCCAAAGAGGCAAGAGACTTTCTTGCCTCTTTGTTTCCTGGTGCGCAAGGAGAGGGGAGTAAGTGCGCCATGTAAAGGAGCTCCAGAGATGGGCATGGAGCTGCCCAAGAGACAAGATACTTTTTCTTGCCTCTATGTTTCCTGGTGCGCGAGGAGAGGGGAGTGAGTGTGCCGCGTAAAGGAGCTCCAGAAACGGGCGCGAGCCACGGCTATCAGCGCTGACCCCAGAGATGGGCATGAGATGCTAAGGCTGCTGATGCCGCCACCAAGAAGCCTGTGTGCGAGCACAGGTCACTCTCCACACCTCCCCTCCCAGGAGCCTGTGCAGCCCGCCACTGCCAGGATCCCGGGATCCAGGGACAACTTCCCCGGGAGAACGCAGAGCGCACCTCAGGCTGCTGCAACGTCACGCCGGCCTCTGCCACAGGCTCGCCACTCATCCGTACCCCCCGTCCCCCTGGCCTGAGTGAGCCAGAGTCCCCGAATCAGCTGCTCCTTTAACCCCATCTGAGGGAAGAGCAGACGCTCTCAGGCGACCTACATGCAGAGGCGGGGCCAAATCCAACGATGAACTCCAGGAGCTGTACGAACAAAGAAGACAAAGGGAAATCTCTCGCAGCAGCCTCAGAAGCAGTGGATTAAAGCTCCACAATCAATTTGATGTACAGTGCATCTGTGGAATAACCGAATAGACAACGAATCATCCCAAATTGAGGAGGTGGACTTTGGGAGCAAAATATATTATTTTTTCCCCTTTTTCTCTTTTTGTGAGTGTGTATGTGTATGCTTCTGTGTGAGATTTTTGTCTGTAAAGCTTTGCTTTCACCATTTGTCCTAGGGTTCTGACCGTCCCATTTTTTCGCTTGTTTTTTACTTAAAAAAATTTTTCTTCTTAATAATTATTTTTTATTTTAATAACTATATTTTATTTTATCCTACTTCATTTTATCCTCTTTCTTTCTTTCTTTCTTTCTTTCTTTCCATTTTATCTACCTTTTCTTCTGAGCCGTGTGGATTAAAGGCTCTTGGTGCTCCAGCCAGCCGTCAGGGCTGTGCCTCTGAGGTGGAAGAACCAACTTCAGGACACTGGTCCACAAGAGAACTCCCAGCTCCACATAATATCAAATGGCGAAAATCTCCCAGAGATCTCCACCTCAACACCAAGACCCAGCTTCACTCAACGACCAGCAAGCTACAGTGCTGGACACCCTATGCCAAACAACTAGCAAGATAGGAACACAACCCCACCCATTAGCAGAGAGGCTGCCTGAAATCATAATACGGCCACAGACACCCCAAAACACACCACCAGACGTGGAACTACCCACCAGAAAGACAAGATCCAGCCTCATCCACCAGAACACAGGCACTAGTCCCATCAACCAGGAAACCTACTCAACACACTGAACCAACCTTAGCCACGGGGGACAGACACCAAAAACAGCGGGAACTACGAACCTACAGCCTGTGAAAAGGAGACCCCAAACACAGTAAGATAAGCAAAATAAAAAGACAGAAAAACACACAGCAGATGAAGGAGCAAAGTAAGACCCACCAGACCAAACAAATGAAGAGGAACTAGGCAGTCTACCTGAAAAAGAATACAGAATAATGGTAGTTAAGATGATCCAAAACCTTGAAAATACAATAGAGAAAATGCAAGAAACATTTAACAATGACCTAGAAGAACTAAACAGGAAGCAAGAATAACTGAGGCAGAAGAACGGATAAGTGACCTGGAAGATAAAATAGTGGAAATA
>NC_041234.1:29701262-29702182 GCF_002837175.3 Physeter macrocephalus | reverse complement strand
CAGACAAAATAGACTTTAAAATAAAGACTATTACAAGAGACAAAGAAGGACATGACATAATGATCAAGGGATCAATCAATGACGAAGATATAACACTTGTAAATATTTATGCACCCAACATAGGAGCACCTCAATACATAAGACAAGTACTAACAGCCATAAAAGGGGAAATTGAGAGTAACACAATCATAGCAGGGGACTTTAACACCTCACTTTCACCAATGGACAGATCATCCAAAATGAAAATAAATAAGGAAACACAAGTTTTAAATGATACATTAAACAAGATGGACTTAATTGATATTTATAGGACATTCCATCCAAAAACAACAGACTAAACATTTTTCTCAAGTGCTCATGGAAAATTCTCCAGGATAGATCATATCTTGGGTCACAAATCTAGCCTTGGTAAATTTAAGAAATTTGAAACGTATCAAATATCTTTACCGACCTCAACGCTATGATATCAATTACAGGAAAAGATATCAATTACAGGAAAAGACCTGTAAAAAATACAAACACATGGAGGCGAAACAATACACTACTTAATAACGAAGTGATCACTGAAGAAATCAAAGACGAAATCAAAAAATACCTAGAAACAAATGACAATGAAGACACGACGACCCAAAACCTATGGAATGCAGCAAAAGCTGTTCTAAGAGTGAAGTTTATAGCAATAAAATCCTACATTAAGAAACAGTAAACATCTCGGATAAACAACCTAACCTTTCACCTAAAGCAATTAGAGAAAGAAGAACAAAAAAAAACCCCCAAATTTAGCAGAAGGAAAGAAATCGTAAAGATCAGGTCAGAAATAAATGAAAAAGAGATGAAGGAAACAATAGCAAAGATCAATAAAACTAAAAGCTGTTTCTTTGAGAATATAAACAAAATTGATAAACCATTACCCAGACTCA
>NC_041234.1:29700925-29701134 GCF_002837175.3 Physeter macrocephalus | reverse complement strand
GAAGACTCAAATCAATAGAATTAGAAATGAAAAAGAAGTAACAACTGACACTACAGAAATACCAAAGATCATGAGAGATTACTACAAGCAACTCTATGCCAATAAAATGGAAAACCTGCAATAAATGGACAAATTCTTAAAAATGCACAAGCTGCCGAGACTGAACCAGGAATAAATAGAAAATATGAACAGACCAATCACAAGCAATG
>NC_041234.1:29677577-29700894 GCF_002837175.3 Physeter macrocephalus | reverse complement strand
CCAATATCACTGATGAATATAGATGCAAAAATCCTCAACAAAATACTAGCAAACAGAATCCAATAGCACATTAAAAGGATCATACACCATGATCAAGTGGGGTTTATTCCAGGAATGCAAGGATTCTTCAATATATGCAAATCAATCAACGTGATACACCATATCAACAAACTGAAGGAGAAAAACCATATGATCATCTCAATAGATGCAGAGAAAGCTTCTGACAAAATTCAACACCGATTTATGATAAAAACCCTGCAGAAAGTAGGCATAGAGGGAACTTTCCTCAACATAATAAAGGCCATATATGACAAACCCACAGCCAACATCGTCCTCAATGGTGAAAAACTGAAGCCATTTCCACTAAGATCAGGAACAAGACAAGGTTGCCCACTATCACCACTCTTATTCAACATAGTTTTGGAAGTTCTAGCGACAGCAATCAGAGAAAAAAAAGAAATAAAAAGAATCCAAATCAGAAAAGAAGAATTAAAGCTGTCATTGTTTGCAGATGACATGATACTATTCATAGAGAATCCTAAAGATGCTACCAGAAAACTACTAGAGCTAATCAAAGAATTTGGTAAAGTAGCAGGATACAAAATCAATGCACAGAACTCTCTGGCATTCTTATACACTAATGATGAAAATTCTGAGAGTGAAATTAAGAAAACACTCCCATTTACCATTGCAACAAAAATGATAAAATATCTAGGAAATAACCATCAGTGTCTTTCATCATTATAAGACACTGATGAAAGAAATTAAAGATGATACAAATAGATGGAGAGATATACCATGTTTCTGGATCGGAAGAATCAACATTGTGAAAATGTCTCTACTATCCAAAGCAATCTACACATTCAGTGCAATCCCTATCAAACTACCACTGGCATTTTTTACAGAACTAGAACAAAAAATTTCACAGTTTGTATGGAAACACAAAAGACCCTGAATAGCCAAAGCAATCTTGAGAACAAAAAATAGAGCTGGAGGAATCAGGCTCCGTGACTTCAGAGTATATTACAAAGCTACAGTAATCAAGAAAGTACAGTACTGGCACAAAAACAGAAATATAGATCAATGGAACAGGATAGAAAGTCCAGAGATAAACCCACACACATATGGTCACCTTTTCTTTGATAAAGGAGGCAAGAATATACAGTGGATTGACCCACCTCCTAGAGAAATGGAAATAAAAACAAAAATAAACAAATGGGACCTAATGAAACTTAAAAGCTTTTGCACAGCAAAGGATACCATAAACAAGACCAAAAGACAACCCTCAGAATGGAAGAAAATAGTTGCAAATGAAGCAACTGACAAAGGAATAATCTCCAAAATTTATAAGCAACTCATGCAGCTCAATAACAGAAAAGCAAGCAACCCTATCCAAAAATGGGCAGTAAACCTAAATAGACATTTCTCCAAAAAATATATACAGATTGCCAACAAAGACATGAAAGAATGCTCAGCATCATTAATCATTAGAGAAATGAAAATCAAAACTTCAATGAGATATCATCTCACACTGGTTAGAATGGCCATCATCAAAAAATCTAGAAACAATAAATGCTGGAGAGGGTGTGGAGAAAAGGGAACACTCTTGTACTGTCAGTGGGATGTAAATTGATACAGCCACTATGGAGAACAGTATGGAGGTTCCTTAAAAAACTACAACTAGAACTACCATTAGACCCAGCAATCCCACTACTGGCCATATACTCTCAGAAAACCATAACTCAAAAAGAGTCATGTACCAAAATGTTCATTGCAGCTCTATTTACAATAGCCAGGACATGGAAGCAACCTAAGTGTCCATCAACAGATGAATGGATAAAGAAGATGTGGAACATATATACAATGGAATATTACTCAGCCATAAAACGAAACAAAATTGAGTTATTTGTAGTGAGCTGGATGGACCTGGAGTCTGTCATACAGAGTAAAGTAAGTCAGAAGGAGAAAAGCAATTACCGTATGCTAACACATATATATGGAATCTAAGAAAAAGAATGTCATGAAGAGACTAGGGTAGGACGGGAATAAAACACAGACCTACTAGAGAATAGACTTGAGGATATGGGCAGGGGGAAGAGTAAGCTGTGACGAAGTGACAGAGTGGCTTGGACATATATACACTACCAAACGTAGGGTGGATAGCTAGTGGGAAGCAGCCGCATTGAGCAGGGAGATCAGCTAGGTTGTTTGTGACCACCTAGAGGGGTGGGACAGGGAGTGTGGGAGGGAGGGAGATGCAAGAGTGAAGAGAACATATGTATATGTATAACTGATTCACTTTGTTGTAAAGCAGAAACTAACACACCATTGTAAAGCAATTATACTCCAATAAAGATGTTTAAATAAATAAATAAATAAGAAAGAAGAAAGACTATGTGAAGACACAGATGGAGAAGAGAAGCAAAAGAGCAAAAGAGAGAGGCATGGGACAGATTCGCCCTCACAGCCTGCAGATAGAAGCAACCCTCCTGATAGCTTGATTTTGGACTTCTAGCCTCCAGAATCATGAGTCAATCAAGTCCTGTTATTTAAACAACCCAGTTTGTGATACTTCGTTACTGCAAACTAAACTGCAAACTAATACATAGGAAAGCAATACAGATAATAATGGTTCAACAAATAGAGAAATTTACTATGTTCACTGACTGAGAAACTCAATATTGTAAAGATATCAGGAGAACATATGTATATGTATAACTGATTCACTTTGTTGTAAAGCAGAAACTAACACACCATTGTAAAGCAATTATACTCCAATAAAGATGTTTAAATAAATAAATAAATAAGAAAGAAGAAAGACTATGTGAAGACACAGATGGAGAAGAGAAGCAAAAGAGCAAAAGAGAGAGGCATGGGACAGATTCGCCCTCACAGCCTGCAGATAGAAGCAACCCTCCTGATAGCTTGATTTTGGACTTCTAGCCTCCAGAATCATGAGTCAATCAAGTCCTGTTATTTAAACAACCCAGTTTGTGATACTTCGTTACTGCAAACTAAACTGCAAACTAATACATAGGAAAGCAATACAGATAATAATGGTTCAACAAATAGAGAAATTTACTATGTTCACTGACTGAGAAACTCAATATTGTAAAGATATCAGTTCTCTCTGTATTATTTTAAAGATTCAATGTAATCACAAACAAAAGTCCCAACAATCATTGTATGTGACATTTGACAAGGCGATTTTAAATATTATGCAGTAGTGCAGTAGGTCAAGAATACCAAAGAGGAAGAAAAAGGTAGGAAGATATTCAATAGCACAGGCAGTCTTTGCTTTGCGTGGTAGTTGAAGACCATTCAAGCTGAAGCTATGCAGAGCAATTGTAATAATCAGTAGGAAAAATTATGATTGTTCTGTGAACATGAAATATTTTTGTCAAAAGTTAGAAATCTCTTACTTTTGGTTATACATGTATAAGAATTTTTTTAAATAGTAAACCTGTCATTTAAGACATTAGAAATACTGAGAACAAAAGTGTCAAATATCTGAGAGTTCTTTTAATGTGAAGTTATTTTATGCTATTCATAGCATCATTATTTGTAATCTCCCAAACTGGAAACAACACAAATGCTCCTCATTATTAGAACTGGTGCATATATTTTGGAATTCTCATAGAATGGAATTTATGCAACAATAACAAATGAGGAAATTATAGCTACTAGCATCAAGATAAACAACTTTTATTAGAGTGAGCAAAATTAGTAAGTCAAAAGGAGTAAACATAGAGTATGATTGCATATTAAAAGGTTTAAGAACAGACAAAACTACCATGTTTAGGGGTGTATGTGAAGATGGTACAAATATCAATAAATGCAAGGTAAAGATTTTTACAAAGGCCAGGAAAGGGGTACCTTTAAGTTTGATGGAGTGGGGATGTATTTGAGAAGGGGCACACTAAGGGTTTATAAATTACATGACGTGATCTTTAAGTTAGGTCATAGTTACACAAGTGTATGCTTTGTAATTATTATTTGAGTGCACACATATGTTTTATATCGTATACTGCCATTTACTGATACATATTTAATGCTATCCTTAAAAATGAAGACTTAGTGAGTGGGAAAGAAACACAGGAAACATCTGGGAGGCTCTAATGACTATTTCTTGACATATACAGACATGCATGTATATATCTATAATATATTATATCTCACAATAAATATAATCTCATATCCATATAATAAGTGTGTTTTTGTATATTTTCTTTTACAAACCATAATAGGCTACTAGATATTTGAAAAACAACAGTAGGCTTTAGCTCAATTAAATGCAATGGAAGTATTTCCAACATCATCTCTTCAGTTTAGGACTTTGTTGTTATTACCATTCTGCTCAGCAAAGCTGAAACATGACTTTGAGTCTGGAAATTTCAGACAAGGCCAGGAGGCCCAGCAAAAAGAAAAACTAGAGAAAGAATGATGAGGAGATCTGAGCCACACATCAGAAATATATCAACTTTTGATCAAGGTCCTTTCTGCAGTCTAAGGGTGGGCCAAGGCAGATCATTACAAGGTATAGACCACTCACTACTTTTTTTCTGCACAGTGAGAAACTCAACTGGTAGCTGCCAGGGATTCCCTCTAGACTTCCCTGCTCATCACATCTTCCTGAAGCATGACGTACAAATGGTGATTTTGCTGCTTGCCTTCCCATATGGTAAGTTTGAATTGCTTTTCACTTTCTCTAGGATGAAAGATCTCATCTAATTACCCTAAGTTCTTAGTTGGTGTGGCGGGCTCCATGCAGAACTTGCCATTTGAGGGAGCAAACAATATTTCGAACAGCAGAAGCTACTGAGCCTGGCACTGAGAGTCCAGCCAAAGGTTGGGAGACACTGCCAAGACTCTGGTCGTGACCACAGACCAGGGAAGAGGGACAGGTCTCACAAAACCAAGGGACAAGCTGCTAGGCCTTGATATTAATGCCACTCTCTTCCATAGCACAAGCACCTATTAAAAATTTCAGATGGCAAAAATGAGTGTAAAATGAGGATGATCTCCCTCATATTCTCCTGACCCCCAACAGCACTGCTGGAGGTAACAACTATGAACGCTCCAGCCTATACTCCCTGCGGAGCTAGATATTTAGATGTGTAAATATAGACACATATCAACATTTTTTTTTCATTTTCCTTACATGGAGTTATATTCTACCCTATACCTAAAAGAAGGCTTGTAGTAGGCCCCTCCCATATTAGGAAAATTCACAGTGTCTCTGCAAAGTCTGCCCCAAATAGACCCATCCTGCTCAGAACAGAGGCCTTCTGTGCAGCCTGTGCTCAGCTGTGGCCAAGAATGGCCCTGGCTATATTTCAGACCTCTGCTCATCCCCATACAGTGCTGAGCTCGGAACTTGAGGGTAACCCCACGAAGCTCGTAGTGGGACATACAACACTTCCCTTCCTCCACAGAAAGTATTCAAGTCAGTCACCTCACCAGTTATCAAAAAGGACATGCAGCACTTGCTTCATTCCCTGACGATCTCATTTATAATGCTCTCTTATGGGAAAGCAGAAATCATTTTGACCTGGAAGACTGGATTCCCGGAAATGCTAACCTCTAACCTTGAAAATACCAGCAGACATATGGGTTTGCTCTCCTCTCCCTCTGCATGGGCCTGAGAGTGGCCAGGGAAGGAAGTACATTGGCCTGTTAACCAGGCACATGATACTTGGGAACTAGTCCCCCTGTTCTCTTCCAAAGGACTGTGAAAAACACGGGCTTTTCTGGGGCTGCTTATCTCCATAGGACTTTGCTGAAATGATCTTCTCTTGGAAATGGTCTGGAAAATTCAAGCCCTGTGACCTGCTTCAAAGGCTCAGTACACCATCTTGGGCACCTGGGATGGAGTGATATACAGATACCCACCTAGGCTTTAATTCACAAAAATGGATCTTGCCATTTCCCAGACTGTGAAAGTGAAGGAAGCAATTGAATGATCTTAAGCAAGGGAGTAACAGAGTGGAATAACATCCTTTAGATGCAAGGCTACTGGGTAGCTGTAGAATTCCCACACATACCACCAAACAATAATCCATAATGAAGAGCCAGGTCTCTTACCCTAGTGTACTTTATTTCCCTATGGAATAAATAGCTTTTCCCCCAGTTATAATTAGTACATGTGAATTATTTTAAAAATTCAAACAGCTCAGGAATCCATGTGAGTAAAAGTAAAGATCATTTCAAAGTATTTCTCCACTTTGAAATTTCTCTACTTTGAAGTGATGGCAATTAATATTTTGCTGACTATGAGAGGCACAAGTTTGTCCCCCATAATCTTCACTCCTTAGTGTTATTCATTCCCATGCATATGTTGTATCACATAACAAAATGGACTTTGCAGATGTAATTAAAGTTACTGGTCAGTTGACCTTAAGAGAGAGTGATTATCCTGGATTTTTAAGGTGATCCTGCTGTAATCACATGAGCCCTTAAAAGTACATGGTGGAAACAGAAAAGGAAGTCAGAAAAATCTGAAGCACGAGGACTCAATAGGCTGTTGCTTCTTTGAGGATGGAGTCATGTGAGAAGGAATGCAGGAAGTCTGAAGTTCCTGGGAGGAAGGACCCTGGCTGACAGCTAGTGAGAAATGGGAGCCTCAGTCCTACAACCACAAGAAATTAAATTCTGCCAAAAATCTGAATGAGCTTAGAAGCAGATTCTTCCCCCAGAGCCTCCAGAAAGGAATGTGGCCCTGCCTGCACTTTGATCTCAGCCTTTTGAGACCCTAAGCAGAGAACCCATTTAAGCCATACTGTTCCCAGACTTCTGACCATGAAAACTGTGAGATAATAAATGGGTTTTGTTTTAAGACACTAAGTTTGTAGTAGTTTGTAATGACAGCAATAGCAAATATAGTGACAATCCTTTAATGTACCTCTTTTTCTATATATACACACACTCATACAAATATGTGTGTGTGTATGTGTGTGTAATTAACTTGCATACTTGGGATTTTCTGTGAACAGTTAAAGCAGTTTGCCCTACTTCCTCTTACCTTCTTCCTACACTATCCCCTTTAACCAATATTAGTAATTTGAGGCTTAAAATTTCCTACCTTTGTCTTTGGTGATATATTATATATCCTTATACCTCCAGCACTTAACAAATTCACTTACACATAGCAGATATTCAATCAGCGTTTGATGAATAAATGATAAAATGGGCATTTTGTTTAATTTATCAGGTTTTATTTTCTCTATATTTTTGAGTACTTAAGCAAATCCATGTGTATATCAATTTTGAAAAACAACAAACTAAAAGAGAAGGGGAAAGCCAGGATATAATCATATTTATATTTTTCTCCCCTATTCCCAACTATTTTCTGGTGAATTTCTTGCACAAGAAGCAGACTTTTTCAATACCATGTAGTCTGTTCCATATCACAGAATATGATAGAAACTTTCCCAAAATAGCAAAACTTTTACTCAATATCTGGGAAAGAACAATATAATGTTTGACCCATTCCATACATAAATCTACAGATTCTGAAGTGAATTGAACATTCTATTTAGACAATACCCTAAAAGATACTAAACAACAGATAAATCACTAATTTACCCAAGTGTAATAGGAATACATTGTTAATCTGATTAAGCTGTCATAACAAAATACCATGGTGGCTTAAACAACAGAAATTTATTTTCTCACAGTTCTGAAGGCTGGTAGCTGGATCAGGGTGACAGTATGGTCAGTTTCTGGTAAGAACTCTCTTCCTAACTTGCAGACAGCTGCGTTCTCGCTGTGTCTTCACTTGCCCTTTCCTCAGTGCATGTGCATGGGGAGAGAGAGAAATCTCTGGTGTCTCTTCTTATAAGGGAACTAATCCTATTGGATTAGGGCCCACCCTTATGACCTCATTTAATTTTAATTATCTCCTTAGGGGTTCTATCTATAAATACAGTCACAGTGGGGTTAGGACTTCAACATATGAATTGGCAGGGGTGGGGGCCCAATTCAGTCCATAGCAAATACCAATGGAATATACTATCTACCCCTCACTCACTCAGCTCTTCATGACTTCTCAGTGTAACATATTTGATTGTCCACTCCAAGCACAAAGAATGTGCCTCAGCCTTCACTTGTGTCTGCTGCTGGCCATAGAACTGGCATTAGCTACACCATTGGCAATGGCCCTGGCCCCAGAACTGGCCATGGTATCAGTACCAATATTGCCTTAAATTCTGGCTTGGACTTTTTCCTCCTCCTCTCTCAAGGCCTCTTCATACTGTGACCTCTCTCAAGGCCTCTTCATACTGTGACCTTCAGACATCAACATTAATCTCGTCCACAAACTCCAAAACTTTCATCTTGCTGGTTTCAGTATAGGTACAAGTGCCCCATAGGAATTGGTAGCTTATAAGATCACTGTTGTGTATCTGTCTCAGATTTTGCTGCACAAAATCTTTTTATGGGTTTTCTGGGCTCCCCAATGATAATGTTCTTCCTCCCAGGATGTAACATCAACTTGCTTAGCATGTTCCAGATGACCTCTTCAGAAGCAGTTACCCTTCATGAAGATCAAGTCCAGGATGGAAGGCAGTTTTGAGCAAGTCCTGGTCATCATTCAGTCCCTCAGCACAGGTGAGGGTCCATTTTGTTGATGAGGATGTCACTTTTTTCCCTGGCACCTCTGAGCACTTCCTTCAACTTAAGGCCGAAGAGTAACTCCAGGCTCTCAGAGATTCTCCTCAGGATCTCAGGGAAGCAATTCTTGTACTGTTGGGTAATATCCTTGTACTGTTGGGACATGGGCTCTTTCATCTGGTTTTTGAGCAGCAGGAACACCTCTAAGTCAGCCATCTTATTGTTCAAAATGTTCCTGGGCCTGAACTCAGTAACTAGTGAGGCCAATGACGTGCATAGGCTCTCCTTTTCCTTTTGGCTGCTGGGTCCCTCATCTGAGTTGCTCTATGAGGTGGCTAAGGCAGCAGTGGAGGTGAAATGAGGATTCTAAAGACACTGAGAAGCATACAGTGTCCCATCAGCAGGTTCCCCCTTTAAGAGACCTATGATCTGATAATAGGAGGGTGGGGAGAAGGCCCTCTCCTAGGCCTCAGAAGCCTGATTCTAACCTGAGGCCTGGCAGCATTTCTTGTGGGCTCTGCATCAACTCTTCTGACCTTGAAGCAGGCCTCTTGTAGGGGCCTTGAGAAGAATGTGGGTAGCAGAGCTGGAGATGGGGACCCAGAGGAAGGGTGGAAAGAGCAAGAGGAGGATGAAGTGAAGGAGGTGTGAGTGGCCTCTGCAAGGAATCTCCACCATGACTTGGAAGAAGGCCATCACTGCTTTTTGTACTTCAGAATACTGATCTAGACCTCAGCCAGGCTCTGGTCCTTCTGATCATCCTGTCCCCTGAGACCCTTAAAGAGAAAGTAAAGAAGCTTCTCAGGCTTCAGACTACCAGTCCTGTCCCGTGCTTCCCAGCCTTAACAGAAGTAGTTGCAGATGGTGGGGCACTCAGTCCACATTCAGGGGTCATTACCTTGGCTCCTGTTAGGGCCTGCCCCCCTCAACTGAGGCTGTTTCCATTTAAACCACCACCCTCCCCACTTTCCTCAGAGAAAGCTCAAGTCTGCTCCTCAACCCCAAACCCCCATATGTCTATAGCAGAATTAGGAGAGAAGTTTAAATGATCTCTCCCCATTTCCTGTGGAGGTGTGAGAATATATGGAAGGACTGGGGTAGATTTAGCCTTCTTGTGTGCATGTTAGTCTCATGCGTCGTGGCTGCCTACCTGTCCCTCATACTCCTGGACACCAAGACTTTACTTGGCAGGGTTAGTGAAGAGCTTGAGCTCTATTTCCTGGGCTCTGAAGGTGCTCACAGCCAGAAATATCCTGTTTTATTTGTTGGTCCATCTCCTGATACTTCAAGGAGGAGGTGAAGAGATACCTCAGGTTAAAGGAAGTAATTCCCAGGATCTCCCAGGGCTCAGGGCTGACAACAGGGATGGAGTTCTATTGGGCCAACTGTGTTATGGGGTGGGTAGTCCCCTCAGTCCTCATTCAGGATCTTCACCTTAACGCCAGGCAGAAACTGCACCCGCTGCCATCTGCTGACCTGAGACCTGCCCCCTCAGACCAAGGCTCTCACTTCCTGGATACCTCTGAAAAGGAAGCAGCAGGGAAGCACTCCCAGAGTGGACAACATGTGCCATGTTATGTGGGCTCTTGCCTGATCTGGGGTGAGCAGTCCCCTCAGTCCTCAATCAAAGTCCTTACCTTGACTCAAGGCAGGGCCTGAGCTCCATCCAATCTTCTGACCTGTGGCCAGTTCCCTCAAACGAAGGCATCACATCCATGAGACTCTAGAAGAGGAAGTGAGGGGGGTCTTCCACTAGGCAGCTGTGCCCAGGGTCTCCCAGGAATGACAGCATTGGTGGGGCTCTGTGGGGACCCCTCTGGTCAGGGATGGGTGGTCCCCTTCATCCTTCTGTGGGTACTGTGGTGTGGTAAAGAATTAACCTTGCCCAAAGAAAGGTCTGAACTTTGCCTGTGGCTCCTGGGAGGTAATCCCTAAGCCCTTGGAATGTCCTGCCTGATAAAAGTGTCTGTTTATTTGGGGGCCTTGGGCCATACCAGTAGTCTATGCTAGCAATGCTTTATGGTGGGCGGTGGCACATGGTATGAGTCCCATCTCAAGAGGAGCTGAAGGAAAAGTTAGCTACATGGGTGGTCAACCACATCTACATGACTGAGCTCCAATAAAAACTAAGGACACCAACGCTCAATTGAGCTTCTCTGGTTAGCAATGCTCCATGTATATTTCACACATTGCTGTCAGCAGAAATTAGCACTGTCCACAACTCCATGAGGAGAGGACAACTGGAAGCTCTGTATGTGGAATGTGTATAACTCTCCTGGACTCTGCCCCATGCATCTCTTCTCTTGGCTGATTTTAGTCTGTATCTTTTCAATAAACCATAACTGTGAGTATAACAGCTTTCAGTGGATTCTGTTAGTCCTTCTAGTGATTTATCAAACCTGAGGATGGTCTTGAGGACTCTCAAACTTGTAGTTGGTGTCAGATGTGAGGATGCTTAGGAACTGCTGAATTTGGCAAATCTTCACCTTGACCCCTAACAGGACCTGAGATTCCTTCCTCTGTTGACCTGATTCTTCTCCTCTCAGACAAAGGCCCCACCTCACAAAAAAAGTATAAAATAATCATGTATGTCTTCCAGTCACCTCTACTCTAGGCCTCTGAGTGCAGATATCAGGAATGAGGATCTGTGCAACTTCCCCCATACCCATTTCCCTTCTGGCTTGGATGGTCTCCTCAATCCCCTCTCAAGTCCCTTACCTAGATCTTGGCGGGATCTAGGACTCTTCCCTCTGCTGACTTGAGGCTGAGCCCTCAGACCAAGTCCAAGCTTCACAAAGGCCCCTGAGGAGGAAGTGAGGGGAAGCTTCAGAAGGGCAGCACTGCTTGGGGCCTCCCATGGCTGATAGCAGGGATCAGACTCTGTGGGACACCCTCTGTTCTGGAGTGGGTTGTCCCTTTCATTCCCACTCAGCATCCCCATCTTGGCTCCTGGCAGGGAATGAGTTCCTTCCCATCTGCTGACCTGAACACCCCCACCTCTCTAACCAAGGCTTCACCTCCCTAAGAGCTCTGCAAGGAAGTAAAAAAAAAAACCACTTCATTCTGCTACCCCTGCCAGGTGCCTTCTGGGGCTGACAGCAGGGGTGGGATTCTGTGATATCCTCACTGTTCTGGAGTGGGTGGTCCCCTGAGTCTTCAACTTGAGTCCTGGAATAGAATGGGCTTCTTCTTCTCTGCTGACCTGAGGCCTGCCCCCTCAGACCTTAGCTCTCACCTCCAGGAGACCTCTGAGGAGGAAGTTGGGGAGTTTCATCCTGACAGTCCTTCCTGGGACCTCCCAGGGGTGATAGCAGGGACCAACCAGACTCTATAGGGTCCAATATATATGGTGTTAGTATGGCCTTTGTCCTCATGTTAGGGTCATCCCCTTAGCTACAGTCAGATATTAGGATCCTTTGCTGGTCTGAGACCTCCCCATCTCAAACCAAGGTCCTTATCTCCCAGTCACCTGAGAAAGAATAAGGAAATGCCAATGGATTCAGTTGGCCATCCCTCCCTGGGATCTTCCAGAGCTGATAGCCGGGGTGAAGGTGATGTGTCTCTATAGGGCTTCATCTGTTTCAGAGATAAGAAAATTTCCTGTAGAAATTAATTCTGTTGCTTCTCTAGAATGCAGATGATCTCTTCCAGTTTCTTTTTCTTTTCCTTCCCCTATGGCATATATATGACTTTTTCATGTATACCTGGATTGATTTCTGGACCCGCTATTCTTTTTCATTAATTAATTTGCCAATTCTTATGCCAGAATCACATTGCTTAATTTCTGCATTAAGTTTACTATTACTGAGGGCAATTTCACACTTATTATTTTATTTTCTTCAGTACTATCTTGGTTATGTATCTCTTATATAGCCATGCATATGCATCTAAATCGCATTTAAGGTCAATTATAAAATTTAAAATTTTCTCATATGTCATGCAGGTCTTATTAGAATATGATATATCTATATGTTCAGATTTGTCTTGGCCTTCTGTAAAGTTTTGTATGTTCTTTTGTTTAGCAATGGAACACTTTTTGTATGTTTATTGTTAGACATAATTCATAATTGTTTTAAATGCACTCTTTTTTTACTATTTTCCATTTTGTGATTGATCACATATTACAAAACTATATAATTTCATATATTTATTTGACATAATTCCAACTAAATAAGTGCTGTTTTTTTAACTTTTGGTATTTTTCTATTGCTTCACCTACATTTCACTTCTCTTGGTGGACAATCAAATTTTTGGAGCATCATGATAAAATTTTGCTCTTCCTATTTTTTGGGCAATTTGAAAAATAAAATTGTATGTATTTAAAGTGCACAACATAATGACAATATACATATACAAAGTGAAATGATTACTACAGTCAAACTAATTAACATATCATATCCTCACAAAGTTACCACTTATTTGTGTGTGATGAGAGTATCTGAAATCTACTGCCTTAATAAATTTCTATCATTCAATACAGTATTATTTACTATAGTCTTCATACTGTACATTCAATATCTTTATCATATTTATTTTTGTTTTTGTTCCTTTTTAATTGAATTGAATAAGACCTCCAGTGCAATCTTTACCAAAATGGTGCTATCAGGCATCCAGGTTGCCTTACCTTAGCTGGAATTATCCTAGTGTTTCACCATCTTATATACTGTTTCTGTCTCATTTATATGCTTATCAGGTTAAGGATGTATATCTTCTGTTCATAGTTTACCGAGAGGTTTTATTAAGATGGAATGTTAAAATTTTTAAATGTCTTTTTTAAAATTGATCCAAGTGATATTTTTCCTCCTGAAGGTGGTTCCTGTTGCAAATAAGGTGATAAAACTCAAACCATGTAGGAAGTGACAAACTATTGGAAGATAATTCTCCATGGACCTGGTGTTTCTGCACATCTGAGTGAATGGCATTGACAGTTTTTATCAAAGATGTTTGCAGAGCTGCTCCCATTCAAGAGCATATTTGCTTACATTCCAGGGTAATAATGTCTGACTTCCCTTCTCAGACATTCCAGAGAGATAAAGTTAATGTCTCTCTCTGAGTCAGAGGACAGATTTATCTCCTAACCAGAATAATAATGATAATGTTTTCCTCTAGGGCATAGTATGGACAATTTGCAAGCAGTATCCTTATAAGGTTGAGGGATTCCTAAATTCAAAGTTCCTCAGCTGTGACACAAGACACCATGAGGGACTTGGGAACCAGTGGGAACCAATGTGAATGTGAAGCTCATGCTCATGCTGCCTGCTGTGTAATAAACTGCCTAAATCCTCTTGGGCTCCTTGTCTCCTTACGAGCCAATCTACGGAAGTGTAGTAAGGCAGCCTGGCAGGTACTGTAGTCATCACTGTTGCTTATAAATTGCTTGACCACTTGACCCAAGCATTTAAAGATGTTAGACTTTGGGAGAGAATAACAGCTTTGTAAAAATTGTCACTGATAGATCGTTTAAGAAACGTTAGGAAAGAATTATGTGAAAATCAGAGATCAGCAGTTCTTGCTTTTTGGAAAATGAGATAAATTATTGAGGCATAATGAATATATTTAGTAATAAAATCAACCTTTGAGACTGCTGTAAATCAGAGAAAGGAACAAAACTAGCTCAACAGCAACTGCTTATGAGGTGCAAAGGTGGTGGACATGGTTGGGCTGTAGAGGCCAGAGGAAAGGGTTCAATTCAGATTATGGTACTATTGCTGGTTAACATATTATCCAGATTTCTGGGTAAGAAACTTCCAATATATATTTCCACCTCTAATATCCCACTCCAACCCAGTTTAGTTTCCAGATGGGGGAATATTTCCAAAGATTGGAGGATGATAACCTTCCATGGGACAGTTGTACCATACTCTCCCCTCCATGGAATTTGTTCATATTCACACCCTTCTCCCATTCTCAGAAAACAGACGACATCAGCAAGGAAAGTTCATTTCTGCCCTTTCTCAGTTCATAGCCCTTATAGAGTGGGCATGCCACTCGTTGCCCACACCCCAAAACAGGATCTGCAAGTCAGCTTCAGCAGTGGGATACAGGCAGAAGGGTGGAGAAAGGATAAGGCTTACAATCAAAAATCAGCAAGTATCTTGGGGACTGTACTTACATCATGCTGGTATAATCTGGCACTTTTACAAGCTCAGGATTGGCTAGTCTCCTTAACCCACTCAGGTATGCCAAGGTAGTTTTCTTACCACTTCCTCAAAAAGATAGGGTTTCTCCACTTCCACAGATGGCCTCAGACATCCTAGACAGTAAATAGCATTAATCAGTGTATATGTCATGGAGGTCTAATGTTTCAAAGGTCAGCTGCAAGCCTACCCTAGTGAGAGGAGCAGAGAATAAAAGAGTGCTCCAGGCAGCCCAAGTCAACCTCAAGGAACTCTCTGATTCCCAGCAGCCATACAGCAGGTACTTCTGAATACTCAGTGCCCATCATGCTGAAATTGAGTAAGCCACTCATGTGAAGGGCAACAGGACACATAGATGTTCCCATGTGGATGAAGAACAGATGTGGTTGTAAGAGCAGTATTGCAGGGAGGCTGGCATGAGAGGAGGATGTGTTCAGAAATAGGAATGCATTATAGACTTCACAACCCACGTCCTTTCCAGGGAATGAACTTGAAATATCTGTGGAAAATGGAAGAGGCACAAGGAATTATCTGAGACCTATGAGGGCAGCTCTTAAGGTTGGGGACTTTGATAGGAAACCATGGGATTTACTGAGCAGTGTGGCCTGGAAAGATCAAATATTCAAAGTTCCTTTTGCATGGAACCACAGAACCTTCCCTTCAATAGAAATAATAAGTATAGGATTTATGTGGATTTCGCTCTTTTGTCTTTTGTTTTAGTACTACTTTAAAGCAATACAAATTTAATTGTGGAAAACCAACAAAATATGAATAAACTTTAACCAAGCAACTTGTTTGATAAGGAGAGCAGAAATAGTTGCTCAGTGTCTCTGTGATACAGTTTATCCATTCCACTGTTGCTGGAGATTTGAGTTGTTGCCAGTTCATGATCATTATAAATAATGCTGCTATGATCACCCCTTTACATGTTCTTTCATGGACATATATACCAATTTCTGTGGGATATATACCAGGAGTTGAATGGCTGAGTCATAGGACATGCATTTATTCAGCTTAGTAAACATAGGGAAATGGTTTTCTTAAGTGGTTGTACCAACTTCCACTCTCACTGGCAGTATAAGAGAATACTTATTGCTCTATATCCTCACCAGAAAAGAAAAGGTATTTTTCTTTTATTTCAATTTAGCAATTCTGGTGTTTGTGTAAAAGTATGTGAGTGAAAAAATGTTGCCTGCCATATCAGTAAACAAACGATGTTGCAGCCATCAAGCCATCACATTACAGCCTCCCCAATAGTGAGCCCTGAGGCAACTCAGGATAGAAACAGGATTGCCTGCCATAAAGCCATCAGCCACTGCATCCACCCACCAACAGTGCATCCTCAGGAGACTCAGGATGAGATAGCACAGGATACTGGCCCCAGATAACTGAGGTACATATCAAAGGAATGATTTCAATGACCCCTGAAGTTTGCATCTTCCCATACATAGAAAAGTGCTAAATTCCTTACCTTGAGATATCTGATTTTCTTTAACAGTATTTTTTTGATGTTCTGACTGCCTGGTCTTTGTTGCAAAAACTCCTATATATCCTGGTTCCTCCCTTATGTCTTCAGAGCTGTCCCTCAGAGCCATCTGAGAGGCTGTGTCCTGGGCTTACGTCCTCAGTTTTGTCTGCCAAATAAAACCTAATTCTCAACTTTTAAGTTGTGCATTTTTTCAGTTGACAGGTATCACCTTGTGGTTTTTACAGTTTCCCTAATGATTAATGAAGATTAATGTATTTTCATGTTTATTTTCTATTCTACTGTGTTAGAGTTTAATGTTAAATTCAGAATACCACTGAATTCTGATCTTCACTTGTACTATGAACCCTGGAACTGGTATTAGACAATCATAGACCCAGTAATTTGGCCACCTGATAAGCTCAGAGACAAATAGCTTAGAGTCTAATGTTCTTCCCACATTAGTATACAAGTTGCTTGGAATGCTACAGTTAAGGTAATTATATTCTCCAAATCCAAAATCAGAAAGCCAATTAGATAGTCATACCTCACGTTATAATTCATACTTCCATGACTGAGGCACCCTGCCTCTTTCTGTGCCCCAGAAACACCTGTCATCCCCTGTTTTCCTTCACTTACTCTCCCACCATACACACTGAAGTTTCATCGTCTAGGCATCCTATCTTGTCCGCTCTATCTATTTGTTGTCTGAAGATAAGGCCTCCTTCCACACTGGCCTTTTTAGCCCAAGGCTAAAAAAAATAAAATAAAACACTCATTTCCCTTTAAAAAAAGAAAACACTCCTCTACTCCCTGTCCTCACTCTTTAAGCAGCTGACAGCTTTGCAAAATATCTAAAAGGTTCTCATGCTATCCTGATTAGAGATGTGGTGGGTAAACTTGGGTCTATGGTCCTTTGAGGGCAGTACTCTTATATAAAAATAGCATACAGTTGTTTCCAATTTTTTATTAGTATAGTCCCTTTATCCACCTGAATAATTTCCCCCAAATAGGCTAGCAATAATTTCACTGTGCATCATCCCCAGTCCATGAAAACAAGGATGGCAGAGCAGTTGTAATTGAAGTGAGGGCCGTGAACCTAGGCTCTTGCCCAGCTAGCACCTCTTCTTCCTTCTCAGTTTAGTGAGCCCTGACACCCGCAGAATGCTAGGGCTCCCTTATGAACTCTTTGGGAAACCCTGTGTTGGGCGAGCCTTCTTCAGACGCAGGCCACCCATCGTGCTTCTGTACAGGTATCTGCCTGCATGGACTCTAATTTTGTGCTTGGCTTTCAAGCACTGCCAACAACACATGCCCTCCTGCATCCTTGGTATATTTCACAATCATTTTTCTTATTTCATCAATTTACCTATCCCTAACCGTCACTTCCCATATACAGATACAAACTCTGGTCCAACTCCCCATTTCTCTCAGGATTTTTCACAAGCCTTGGCTTCCTACTCTCTGCTAATCCACATCTCTTTCCTGCTTTCTGGCCCAGGTCCCAACTCCCTTCTAGGAAAGAGACCTCTGCTACTGCCTTTAATGGAAAGCTTCTCAATACCTCAGAACACAACAGATTCTCTGTCTCAACACTGTGCTTTCCCTTCCTTGAAAATGTTCTCAGACTAGGGTCTTCCTTATGACTGGGTTTTATTCTTTCAATAATCAGACTATCCACTTGGGTAGGGAGCTTGGTGCCTCTTACTTTCATATTTTTGCTTCCCTGACCTAATATACCATCTTCAGGAGTTGTTTTCACTATTTTCTGCTTTGGATTGAACCCAGAGGAAGACAAAGCAAAGGAACCTGGGAAATTTTTCTCATAAATCAGGATGAAGCCTGGTGACAGGACCTTCTAAAGACATACAGCTCAATTACTCTTCAGCATGTAAGCTTAAGTGGAAACGATTAGTGATCCTGCTTAAATGACTAGAGAAGAATGATGAGTGACTGCTGTTCACAGCACTCCTGCTATTTCCACTGCAATTACCCTGGAAATGATGGCTTCTTTCTTCAACACTGGGTACATGCTGGCTCCTCCAGTCACTCCTCAATCACTTATGCAGTGTCCAGGCACTGTGCAAGGACCTCAGGTACAAGGAAAACTGAGGTCCCTTCCTAGGCAGCCTTATCATTCACACACCCACACACCCACACGCACACCTCTATTCTTTCCATCTCAGTGGGATAAGGGCCAGTGGGTATTAGCAGCTGAAGGAGGTCACAAGGTGGTGGCCATGAGATAGAACCCATGCATCTCAGAGACAGGATACCCATTTGAGGATACGTAGGCCATGGTGTCATGCAGAGGTCAGGTTCAGTGCTGAGGAACACCTACAAGCCCCCAGGGCTCTCAATTGGCATTTCTGAAGTCTTCAATGACAATTAAGGCAGTGATATCCACCCCACAAGGATGCTGATTTTGAAATAGTATTTCGTGGAGGAGGGTGTGTGATACCTTCTACTTAAATCTGAGTCAGTTGTCAATGGAGAGTGGGCATCTGCACATCTGGACGGGGAAGGCTTGGAATATGTTAGGGGCTGAGTTAATGACCTTTACTGGAAGGCCTTTCTGATGATGTGAGGGAATGAAGGGAGGCCCATTTTGGAGCAAGGGGCTCCTGTTGACCCGTAGAAGAGGAGAACTCCAGAACTCTTTTGCACAACCCCATAAGGCCCTTGCTCTTGAAAAGGGCTTTCCCCTTCATGAGCTAGTTGCCAGGCTATAGTCTTTGAGACAAAGTGCCCCCACATTGTGTACTGATACTTCCATGAACCCAGATGATGATGATAAATTTTAAGTGTTAGGGGATAATCCTATCTCACTGGGGCACTTTGAAATCCCTACCTTCTATTTAATAACCTGTTTGTGCATTCTAAGATAACAGACTCTTCTCCTCTTCCCCCTCCTCTTCCATTGGAATTGCTGAGTCATAGGTTACACATATGTTCAGCTTTAGTAGAGCCTGCCTAAAAGTTTTCCCAAATATTTTTTTAATCACCCATTTTATTTATTGGTTGAGCATCGCAGCTTGCAGGGTCTTAATTCCCTGGCCAGGGATTGAACCCGTGCCACCTGCAATAGAAGCGCTGAGTCTTAACCAATGGACCACCAGGGAATTCCCTCCAAAGTATTTTTTCTTCACAAATTTTTACAAATGTACCCTCCCACCAGCAATGTACTGCTTCACAGCAACCAGCAGGGTTGCTTCACATCCTCCCCAGCCTGAGTTATGTACTACCATTCTGGTGGTGTGAGTAGTGGTTTTAATTTTCATTCCCCTGATGATTAATGAAATTGACTGTGTCTTCATAAGAATACCATGCTGGCTCAATGACAATAGCCCTGTAAAAGTTCATGACATCTGGTAGTGTAAGTGCTTTATTCATATTTTTCAATATTACTTTACCTACTCTTTATGTTTTGAATTTCTATATCAATTTTAGAAACATGTCAAATTCCACAAATTTGGTCAAAAAAGTTATCGGATTTTGAATAGGATTGTATTCAATCTGTAGATTAATGTAGAGAGAATTTATATTTTTGCAGTGTTGACACTTGTAATCCATGATTATAATATACATCTCCATTTGTTTAGAATACTTGGTAGCCCCTAGTAAGTAAGCTCATCATAATTGGAACAGAATATTCCTATGATGCAAAAACTATAGTGATATCACTAACATTTAGATAAATCAGAGTCTTTACGATATGTAATTCTCATTGTCTTGAGATTTGGTATACATTCTTTAAAGCAGTAGTTCTCACACTTGAACACTAATTGGAATGCATGCTCTATGTAGAGGGCTTATTAAAACACAGGTATCCGGGCTCCAACTCCCAGAGTTTCTGATGCAGTATGTCAGGTCTGGGCCGAAGGATCTGCATCTCTCTAACAAGTTCTGAGGCAAGGTTAGTGTCACTAGTTAGGGGACCATACTTAAAGAACCACTGCTTTAAAGAAAGGCAGAGAAAATACATTGGTCCAGAGCCTGACCTGAGTGCCAAGGATGCAGAATGGTGTAATCATGGTCTCCTTACTCCAGAGTCTCTCAGGCTAGTGTGGGACACAATCCCAAAAACAGATGACTATAGTGCATCATAGGAAATAACCTGTGAGTAGTTTTTACCTGTGAACTTGGGAGCTCAGGGAGGTTGGTTTTTTCCTAGGCAAATAAAAACAAAAAGAATAATGTTTAGCTGGATGAGTAAATCCCTATTGGGTAAATTTCAGCAAATTTTAAATGTGTGGCTATGTTCATAGTGGGGAGAGATGAATATTTCAGTGTGAATATAAAGGTGAGAAACTGTTGTGAAATAAACTTTTGGCTTCCTTTTTCATCTGCTCCTTCATGGGAATTTAAACAATTCAAACCATAAGAGTGTGTCAGTGGTTTTTTATGACTGCCATATTTCTATTGTTGACATTATAAAAAAAACATCATGGCTGTTTCAATTCAAAATGCTATTAGGAACTGAGTCTTCATTAAGTAGAGGATAAATGTTGGAGATATTCTCTTAAATTTGTGTATATGTGTATGCTTTGCAGACATGAGGCCACTTTCACTTTGATGTAGTAATTGGGTGATGATGGAATACTTGAAATTTTGTTTTATACCATTTTAAAGAGATTTCATGCTTCATTAGGTAATCCTTCCCTTTCTTTCTTACAAGCAGTAAAAATTCTCCTGTCCCCTGCAACATTTCAGGATGAGGGATGGGATGATTTGTCACTCACCATTAATCCTGACTCCTACACAGCAGTGGGCAGATATAGGCTGAAGGTTTGCTGGTCCCAGACTTGGCTGCAGACCAACATGGGTATCTTATCTCCTGGTATTTAAAAGCACTTGGGAGCTAATTTCTAATGGGAATTTCTTAGTTTCAAGAGAGGATTTTTCAGAAGAGAGAAAAGCTATGAGCACCTATGGAGAGCTGCAAAAATGCCACAGTGAGGAAGTTCCTCAATAAAGTGAACATAAAACTGCAATTAGGTACTCCTGTTAATATTGTTAGTTTTGTTGCTGAATATTATTACCACAGTGAAATTTTATGCACTTTGTGGTAGTTGTAGGTACCAGCATCACAGAATGTAAAATTAGGCAGTTGAGCAAATGATGTTTTTTTTCCCCATTGGGGTATTTGCATATAAACTGCAGAAGTACTTTTTGAGATATAGTCACAGAATGGCTCTGGGTAATTTCCTGTGTTTCCTGTTTTTGCTTTAATTGGAAAAGATATTGAGATACAAACGTGATGACTGAGAGCCTCATCTACCAGGGGGAAGTCAGCAGAAGCAAGAAGAATGATAATCCTGCAGCCTGTGGAACAAAAACCACATTCACACAAAGATAGACAAAATGAAAAGGCAGAGGGCTATGTACCAGATGAGGAAACAAGATAAAACCCCAGAAAAACAATGAAAGGAAGTGGAGATAGGCAACCTTCCAGGAAAAGTATTCAGAATAGTGATAGTGAAGATGATCCAGGACCTCGGAAAATGAATGGAGGCAAAGATCGAGAAGATGCAAGAAATGTTTAACAAAGACCTAGAAGAATTAAAGAAAAAACACCTAGAAGAGTTAAAGAACAAATGAACAGAGATGAACAATACAATAACTGAAATGAAAAATGCACTAAAAGGAATCAATAGCAGAATAACTGAGGCAAAAGAACGGGGAAGTGACCTGGAAGACAGAATGGTGGAATTCACTGCTGCAGAGCAGAATAAAGAAGAAAGAATGAAAAGAAATGAAGACAGCCGAAGAGACCTCTGGGACAACAAAAACAACAACATTTGCATTAACTGCTGCAGAGCAGAATAAAGAAGAAAGAATGAAAAGAAATGAAGACAGCCGAAGAGACCTCTGGGACAACATTAAACGTACCAACATTCACATTATAGGGGTCCCAGAAGGAGAAGAGAGAGAGAAAGGACCCGAGAAAATATTTGAAGAGATTATAGTAAAAAACTACTCTAACATGGGAAAGGAAATAGCCACCCAAGTCCAGGAAACACAGAGTCCAAGGCAGAATAAACCCGAAAAGAAACATACAGAGACACATGGTAATCAAATTGACAAAAATTAAAGACAAAGAAAAATTATTAAAAGCAACAAGGGAAAAATGATACATAACATAAAAGAGAACTCCTATAAGGTTAACAGGTGATTTCTCAACAGAAACTCTATAAGCCAGAAGGGAGTGGTATGATATATTTAAAGTGATGAAAGGGAAGAACCTACAACCAAGATTACTCTACCCAGCAAGGATCTCATTCAGATTCAATAGAGAAATCAAAAGCTTTACAGACAAGCAAAAGCTAAGAGAATTCAGCACCACCAAACCAGTTCTACAACAAATGCTAAAGGAATATTCTAAGTGAGAAACACAAGAGAAGAAAAGGATCTACCAAAACAAACCCAAAATAATTAAGAAAATGGTAATAGGAACATACATATAAATAACTACCTTAAATGTAAATGGATTAAATGCTCCAACCAAAAGACATAGACAGGCTGAATGGATACAAAAACAAGACCCATATATATGCTGTCTACAGGAGACCCACTTCAGACCTAGGGACGCATACAGACTGAAAGTGAGGGGATGGAAAAAGATATTCCATGCAAATGGAAATCAAAAGAAAGCTGGAGTAGCAATACTCATGTCAGATAAAGTAGACTTTAAAGTAAAGAATGTTACAAGAGACAAGGAAGGACACTACATAATGAGCAGGGGATCAATCCAAGAAGAAGGTATAACAATTATAAATATATATGCACCCATCATAGGAGCACCTCAATACATAAGGCAAATGCTGACAGCTATAAAAGAGGAAATCGACATTAACACAATAATAGTGGGGGAATTTAACACCCCACTTTCACCAATGGACAGATCATCCAGGCAGAAAATTAATAAGGAAACACAAGCTTTAAATGACACAGTAAACCAGATAGATTTAATTGATATTTATAGGATGTTCCATCCGAAAACAGCAGATTACACTTTCTTCTCAAATGCACACAGAACATTCTCCAGGATAGACCATATCTTGGGTCACAAATCAAGCCTTGGTAAATTTAAGAAAAGTGAAAT
>NC_041234.1:29676296-29677391 GCF_002837175.3 Physeter macrocephalus | reverse complement strand
ATCAGAGCAGAAATAAATGAAATAGAAACAAAGAAAACAATAGCAAAGATCAATAAAACTAAAAGCTGGTTCTTTGGAAGATAAACAAAATTGATAAACCTTTAGCCAGACTCATCAAGAAAAAGGGAGAGGACTCAAATCAATAAAATTAGAAATGAAAAAGGAGAAGTTACAAAAGACACCGCAGAAATACAAAGCATCCTAAGAGACTACTAAACACAACTCTATGCCAATAAAATGGACAAACTTGATAAAATGGACAAATTCTTAGAAAGGTGAAACCTTCCAAGACTGAACCAGGACGAAATAGAAAATATGAACAGACCAATCACAAGTAACGAAATTGAAACTGTGATTAAAAATCTTCCAACAGACAAAAGTCCAGGACCAGACGGCTTCACAGGTGAATTCTATCAAACATTCCGAGAAGAGCTAACACCCATCCTTCTCAAACTCTTGCAAAAAATTTCAGAGGAAAGAACAGTCCAAAACTCATTCTATGAGGCCACCATCACCCTGATACCAAAACCAGGCAAAGATACTCCAAAAAAAGAAAATTACAGAACAATATCACTGATGAATATAGATGCAAAAATCCTCAACAAAGTACTAGCAAACAGAATCCAACAACACATTAAAAGGATCATACACCATGATCAAGTGGGATTTATCCCAGGAATGCAAGGATTCCTCAATACATGCAAATCAATCTATGTGATACACCATATTAACAAACTGAAGAATAAAAACCATATGATCATCTCAATAGATGCAGAAAAAGCTTTTGACAAAATTCAATATCCATTTATGTATGATAAAAATTCTCCAGAAAGTGGGCAGAGAGGGAACCTACCTCAACATAATAAAGACCATATAAAACAAACCCACAGCAAACATCACTCTCACTGGTGAAAACCTGAAAGCATCCTAAGATCAGGAACAAGACAAGGATGTCCACTCTGGCCACTACTATTCAACATAGTTCTGGAAGTCCTAGCCATGGTAATCAGAGAAGAAAAAGAAATAAAAGGAATCCAAATTGGAAAAGAAGAAGTAAAACTGTCACTGTTTGCAGATGACAGGATACTATCTATT
>NC_041234.1:29666061-29676163 GCF_002837175.3 Physeter macrocephalus | reverse complement strand
AAAGATGCCACCAGAAAACTACTAGAGCTAATCAATGAATTTGGTAAAGTTGCAGGATACAAAATTGATGCACAGAAATCTCTTGCATTCCTCTACACTAACAACAAAAGATCACAAAGAGAAATTAAGGAAACAAGCCCATTCACCATTGCAACAAAAAGAAGAAACTACCTAGGAATAAACCTACCTATGGAGGTAAAAGACCTATACTCAGAAAACTATAAGACACTGATGAAAGAAATCAAAGATGACACAAACAGATGGAGAGATATACCATGTTCTTAGATTGGAAGAATCAATATTGTGAAAATGACTACACTACCCAAAGCAATCTACAGAGCTAATGCAATCCCTATCAAGTTACCAATGGCATTTTTAACAGAACTAGAACAAAAAGTCTTAAAATTTGTATGGAGACACAAAAGACTCCTAATAGCCAAAGCAATCTTGAGAAAGAAAAATGGAGCTGGAGGAATCAGACTCCCTGGCTTCAGACTATACTACAAAGCTACAGTAATCAAGACAGTATGGTACTGGCACAAAAACAGAAATATAGATCAATGGAACAGGATAGAAAGCCCAGAGATAAACCCACGCACATATGTCAACTAATCTATGACAAAGGAGGCAAGGACATACAATGGAGAAAAGACAGTCTCTTCAATAAGTGGTTCTGGGAAAACTGGACAGCTACATATGAAATTAGAACACTCCCTAACACCAGACACAAAAATAAACTCAAAATGGTTTAAAGACTTAAATGTAAGACCAGACACTATAAAACTCTTCGAGGAAAACATAGAAAGAACACTCTTTGACATAAATCACAGCATGATCTTTTTTGACCCACATCCTAGAGTAAGGGAAATAAAGGCAAAAATAAACAAATGGGACCTAATGAAACTTAAAATCTTTTGCACAGCAAAGGAAACTACAAATAAGACAAAAAGACAACCCTCAGAATGGGAGAAAAAATTTGCAAATGAGTCAATGGACAAAAGATTAATCTCCAAAATATATAAACAGCTCATGCAGCTCAATATTAAAAAAACAAACCCAATCAAAAAATTGGCAGAAGATCTAAGTAGCTATTACTCCAAAGAAGACATACAGATGGCCAAGAGGCACATGAAAAGCTGCTCAACATCACTAATTATTAGAGAAATGCAAATCAAATCTGCAATGAGGTATCACTTCACACCAGTTAGAATCGGCATCATCAAAAAATCTACAAACAACAAATGCTGCAGAGGGTGTGGAGAAAAGGGAGCCCTCTTGCACTATTGGTGGGAATGTAAATTGATACAGCCACTATGAAGAACAGTATGGAGGTTCCTTAAGAAACTAAAACTAGAATTACCATATGACCCAGCAATCCCACTACTGGGCATATACCCAGAGAAATCCATAATTCAAAAAGACACATGCACTGCAATGTTCACTGCAGCACTATTTACAATAGCCAGGTCATGGAAGCAACCTAAATGCCCATCGACAGATGAATGGATAAAGAAAATGAGGTACATATGTACAGTGGAATATTACTCAGCCATAAAAAAGGAACAAACTTGGGTCATTTGTAGAGATGTGGATGGACCTAGAGACTGTCATACAGAGTGAAGTAAGTCAGAAAGAGAAAAACATATCATATATTAACACATATATGTGGAATCTAGAAAAATGGTACAGATGATCCTGTTTGCAAGGTAGAAATAGAGACAAAGATGTAGAGAACAAATGTATGGACACCAAGGGGGGAAAGCTGGTGGTGGGGTGGTGGGATGAATTGGGAGTTTGGGGTTGACATATATGCACTAATACATATAAAATTGATAACTAATAAGAACCTGCTGTATAAAAAAATAAAATAAAAATAATAAATAACAGATTAAAAAAATAGACAATAAATATTATTGGGTAAGGCATGTTTTGGATAAGGCACAAGCAACAACAAACAGTGATTATTGAGAATTCATTTGAATAGAGTCAGAGCAAGGTGAGGGTGGACCATTTTGAGTTTTGCAGCAATCCTTTTGGTTATTGTTCTGTGGAGGGGATGGAATTTTCATTTGGGATGTTAAATCATTATTGGTGATCTCTTGTGTTATAATACTAATTATTATTGTTTTATTTAAGGAACTATAGACCAGCATGGAGAAGGCCCACATTAAATTACATGAGGATGAGTACCAAGATTACAGGTCCAAAGGAAAGTGTTAAGAAGCTCTATGTCAAGGAATGGAGCAAATATATTTTAGTAAGTTTAGGTTTGCAGACACAGGAGTAAACAACCAGACGAAGTCTCTGCCCTCACTGAGCTTTTAGTCTGTCTGGGAAAGCAGCCATTAAGGTAGTCATAGGTAGTGGTTAAAACTGAGATTAACATATATGTTAAAAGTACAGGGAACTACGAGAGAATATCACAGGTCTTGCCCTACCATAGGAGGATCAGGGAGAGCTTGTTTGAATCAGTGGCAATTAAACTGAAAGTGGAAAGGTGAATATGAGAGTCAGGCAAAGAAGAGTGGAAAAAGCAGTTGGCAGGTGCTCCTCAAGCTGAGAGCATAATTCTTTGGAAGCTTTTGAGCCAGGAAGGACCTGGGCCTATAGGAGCTAGAATAAAAAACAATATTTTCATGCGTATGAAATGTACAATGTGGGGAATATAGTCAATAACTATGTAACATCTTCGTATGGTGACATATAGTAAGTAGACAAATCATGGTGATCAGTTTGAAATGTAAAGAAATATCAAATCACTATGCTGTGTAACTGGAGCTAACATAGTGTTGTAGGTCAATTATATTTCAAAAACAAAAACAAACAAACATAGAAAAAGAGATCAGATTTGTGGTTACAGGAAATTGGATGAAGTCAGTCAAAAGGTACAAACTTCCAATTATAAGATAAATAGATAAATAAGTACTAGGGATGTAATGTACAACGTGATAAATATAATTAACTCTGCTGTAGGTTATATATGAAAGCTGTTATGAGAGTAAATCCTAAGAATTCTTATCCCAAGAAAAAAAGTTTTCCTTTTTTTTCCTATTTAACTTTGTACCTATATGAGATGATGGATGTTCACTAAACTTGTGATAATCACTTAATGATGTATGTAACTCAAATAATTATGCTGTATACCTTAAACTTATACAGTGCTGTATGTCAATTTTATCTCAATAAAACTGGAAGGAAAAAAGCAATACTTTCAGTATGATTAGAGCATAGTGAGTAGGAGGGAGAATGGTAATAGACAACATGGGAGAGATAGGCCAGGCATGATCCTTTAAAACCATGTTGGATATGTCAAGAGTTTGAGACTTCATCCTGAGATCAGTGGGTAGGCACAGGAGTGCCTTGGTTAGATTCATATTGTTGGAAGATCACTCTGGCTTCTGTGTGAAGAATGGATTGATAGGATGCAAAAATGGATTCAAGAAGCCCAGCTGGAAGAGTATTGTAATCATTCAGGGAACAGATAATAGTGACTTGGCGAGGGTAGTGATAAGGGAGGTGTAAAGAGGTGGATAGGGGCAAGAAATCTTTAGGAGAAATAGCTGATAAGACTTGATGTGGTAGACATGGAGATGTGTGTCCCAGATCTCCTTTCAAGGAAGGACTTAATGCCCAGCCACAGAGAGTGTTGTCAGTAGACAGCATCCACATATCTGTTCCCTCAGAGTCTGGCTCAGCTGCAGAAAGCCACCATGCCTGAGCTCACACCCTTCCCCTGTTAGCCCACATCTGACTGAGCAAGAAAGAGGTATAAAGGTCTGGTTATTGGGGTCCAACAGGGGGCACTCTGATGGGCTATATTTGCCCAAGGCTTTGTTGGACTTGCACCACAGTTTAAATTATCCCTCTACCCAATCCTACTTTCTTCCCTTTACCTTCACAGGGAATGATCTATAATAAACATAGATCTTCAACTCAACCTTGCATCTTCAACGCAATCTCAAGCTCTGTTTCCAGTAAGCCCAAGCTATGACTGTTGGAACTAGAAGTGGAGTGCTCTGATAAAGTGCTCTGATGAGATGGGATTTGGAGCTGGATCACTCACCACCTAGCTTTCAATGAGAACCCCATCATTGATGACAGGTGGAGCACAGCCACCTTCTGGAACAAGGTGGTGGTCCAGTTATTAAAACGTTCGTTGGTAGTAAACTAGGAGTGTATACCGATGGAAGGGGATGTGGTGGCAGGCATATTAGTTGTTTGAGACTTAGGGATATAATAGTAATTTTAAAGATAAAGGGATTAGATGGCTATTGGTAAGCATCATTGGTAACCATCAGAAAGATAATGAGCAATTGAGAGTAACAGGCAACTTAAAGCCAAACGTGAAAATCAGAAGCATCTTTGGTTTAATACAAAGAAACTCTCATCTTGTGTAGTGATGGGCAGAGAAAGCCAAGTAGAACAAGCCCAGGACTTAATAGTCAGAGTGGCTAAACCTCAAAGACAGTAAAACTCCAACTAAGGCAGGACTGAGACTCTGACCCGTGGGATAGGCACCTCTGCTCCTGATCACTAGACTTATAACTAGAGTTAAGACATTGCATAACCCATCTGGGGCATAATCGAATTTACTAAGAAGGAAAGGGAATATACCCCAAATGGACTGCAAAACCTAGCCTGTATATACTGAAAGGAGTTGGGGGAATATGGATAGACCCATATTACAAGGGTGCTTGATCAAGGGGCCATAACTTAAACTCATATAAGCAAGAGTTTGTTCACTTGGGAGTGTTCTCCTACAATACAAGGCTTACTGCTAATGACATCAGTAGACAGTGCAAACTTATTAGTAGGATGGCTCCCAGGAACATTGAAAACATAATGACTCTTGCTAAGTGAAACTGAAATGCCAGAATTGTTGTGGGATATAACGAAGGAAGGGATTAAAGGGCTCAGGGATATGGACATGGCCCTTCCAATGATTACATTCCATGCAAAAACTCAGAGGACACACCATTTACTGAGGCCATAAAAAATACACTGCTGAGAGAGGTAGTGGAATCACTAATAAGTTTCATAGTGACTCTCTTCTGTTGACATAGATGACTGTAGGAGATTCTGTTAAAGAGATTGTCTTGTTGATGACATTGGAAATATAAGACCCTGAAACAACAGAGGCAGGGTGGCAACCCTTAGCTGCCAGAAGTCAAGGGTTCACATTACCATAATGATAGTTAAGGTCACAAAGACATCCAGGGATCTCTAACATGTGAAGAGTTATGGAGATGATTAATAGAACATGATCTCCTTAAGGGAAAATATATGGAGAGCTGACAAGGTTACTACTCAGCTTCTGCCAGCAGAATAAATCAAGTATGGATAACCAGGACGCTGATGGCAGTCACTCAAATAAAAAAGGCAACAACACTTGGCCAGTTTCTACAGCTAAGTCAGTTTTTAGACCCTTAAACACACTGACTAAAGAGGACATCATGTCCCTACAACAACATGGCAAGTATACACAGTAAGGACTCTTCCGGTCTTTCCCCAAAGGGATCTATGGTCATCTATTCAGATACCTGTTCACTGAGGAAAGAGGAATACTCAGACATTTAAAGGATTATTGGACACAGAGTCTGTGTTGACATTGATACCTGGAGATCTGCAGTGTCATCACAGCCCCGCTGTTAGAGTGGGGCATAGAGGAACCAATAAATGGAGTCCTAGCCAAGGTGTAGTTTTAGTGGGTACTTGGATCTGAAGATTCACACAGTGGTAATCTCCCAGATCCCAAATGTAAAATTGGGATAGATATACTTGGCATTTGTCATTATCTCCACATTGGGTCCTTGTCTATGTGGAAGGCCAAATGTAAGCCTCTGAAACTGCCCCCTTACCCTAGCCAGGATAGTAAATTGAACATTATCACATCCCTGGGAAATAGTGGATAATGTGAAATCCTTAAGACTCTCAGGAATATAGGGGTGATGGATCCTATCATATTTTTAATTTAATTCACCAGGCTGTCCGCTACAAAACCAGATGGATCCTGGAGGATGATTGTAGTCTACTGTAAACTCAATCTTATGTCATATCCTGGATAACAGCCATCTTGCTGGACATAGTATCATCGTTAGAGCAGATGAATGTGCACATGGCATGCAGCCATTGATGTGGTAAAAAAATTCTTTTATATTCCAATAAGAAAAGAGATCATAAAAATTGCAGTCTCATGGGAAGGACAACAATATTTGTGCCAGCTGAGTTCTTCAAGAAGCAGATACTGAAATGGAATTAGAAGTGCAAAAGATTTATGGGAAGGTGCACTTGTGAAAGTAAATTGAGCAAAGGATGTCTTTAGACCATAATGGAGAACTAAGAAAGTCTCTGCTAACCCAACAGGGAGATAGGAAGCAAAGTTACTTATTATATTAGTCTCCTGCTGTGCAACAAGACCATGCTGTAGTGCAAGCAGTTCTGCTACTTTGGCCATATGATTCAGTAGACTCTATGGTGTTTGAGGTGTAAGCAGTGGGAAAATATGCAGTTTGGAGCTTATGGTAAGCCCCAGTGAAGAACCACAAGACAGGTCCCTGGGATTCTGAGTCAGGGCCATGACATAGGCAACGGAGAATTATTTGCCTTTTAAGAAACAACTCATGGTGTGTTACTGGGCCCCAGTAGAGATGAAAGACTTGACCATGGGCTACCAAGTGACAATGTGGCCAGAAATGCCCATCACTAGCTAAGTTCTATTAGAATCACTAAGTCTTAAGGTCAGGAAGGTCTAGAAGCAATCTGTCATAAATTGGAAATGGTATATCTAGGATTGAGCTCAAGCAAGACCAGTATGTTTCATAAGCAGGTGACTCAGAACCTCATTTCACCACACTTGCAACAGTGCTCCTTTCTAGGCTCACATCTATGCTCACATGGGAAGCCCTGTTTCAACAGCTGAAGAAGGAGTCACAATCCTGAGCTTGGTTTATAGGTGGGTTGGATTAGTTTGTGGTATGTGAGTGCACGCTAAAAATGGATGGGAAGTGCATAACAGTCACTTTCAGGAGTGTCCCAAGAAGAAAGAAGAGAGGTAAAATCCAACCAGTGGGCAGAGCTTCAGGGAGTACAGCTGATCATCCACTTTGTGTGGAAAGAGAAGTAGCCTGAGGTTAGAATATATTGACACATGACAGTGGTGAATGTCCTAGTTGGCTGGTCAGAGTCCTGAAAAGAAAAAGATTGGAAGATGGGTGACAAGGAATTCTGGGGTTTGAGGAGTATGGATGGATATAGGGGAATGTACATGAAATGTACAACTCTTGGTATCACAGGTTAACACAAACCACAGAGCATCCACCATACAAGAGGCACTAAACAACCAAGTGGACAAAAGACATCAGCTAGCCTCTTTCATCAGCCATCCCAGTGCCTGTACAATGGACATATGAATGCAGTGGCCATGATGGCAGGGATGGAGGATATTAATGGCCTCTAATCTATCAATGCTTATCTAGCTAATGTCACCTCTGAATATCCAACTGGCCAGTAAGACTCCAGTGTCATACAGATGGCCAACAGGCACACGAAAACATGCTCAACATCACTAATTATTAGAGAAATGCAAATCAAAACTACAATGAGGTACCATCTCTCACTGGTCAGAATGGCCATCATTTAAAAATCTACAAGTAACAAATGCTAAAAAGGGTGTGGAGAAAAGGGAACCCTCCTACACTGTTGGTGGGAATGTACATTGGTGCAGCCACTATGGAAAACAGTATAGAAGTTCCTCAAAAAACTAAAAATAGAGTTGCCATATGATCCAGCAATCCCACTCCTGGGTATACATCCAGACAAAACTATAATTCAAAAAGATATACACACCCCTATGTTCATAGCAGCACTATTCACAATAGCCAAGACATGGAAGCAACCTAAATGTACATCCACAAATGAATGGATAAAGAAGTTGTGGTACATATATACAATGGAAAACTACTCAGTTGTAAAAAAGAATGAAGTAATGCCATTTGCAGCAACATGGATGGACCTAGAGATTAACACACTAAGCGAAGTAAGTCAGACAGAGAAAGACAAATACCATATGATATCACTTATATGTGGAATCTAAAATATGACACAAATGAACTTATCTACAAAACAGAAACAGACTCACACACATAAAGAAGAGATGTGTGGTTGCCAAGGGGGAGGGCTGTGGGGGAGGGATAGATTGGGGTTTGGGGATTAGCAGATGCAAGCTATTATACATAGAATGGATAAAAAACAAGGTCCTACTGTATAGCATAGGGAACTATATTAAATATCCTTGATAAACCATAATGGAAAAGAATATGAAAAAGAACGTGCGTGTGTGTGTATAATTGAAACATTTTGCTGTACAGAAGAAATTAACACATTGTAAATCAACTATACTTCAATAAAATATATTTTTTAAAAAGAGACTCCAATGTCAAACCCCCAATATAGCACCATTCTTTAAGGAAATCAAATGGTCATTTGGTGGCAAATTGGCTACATTGGTCCCCTTCCATCCTGGAAGGGCCAATAGTTCACTCTCATATGAAAAAATACATATTCTGGGAATGAGTTTAAATTTCCTGCCCAAAGGGCTTTAGTCAGCACTTAATAGTACTTATTGAGCTTAATAGAGCATTTAATCAATGAGTGTGGCATCTCAGTAATCATAACTTCTGACTAGGATGAGGTATGTGTACTGAGTGCATAATGTAAACTCATAGACATATATTTATTTAGTAATAGAAAACATGGGAGCTTTTGATCATCCATGGAGTGCAAACTGAAGAGAGAAGATGAGTCAGATCTATCTTCTGCAGTTAAATGTTGGTTAGGGGAAGCAGAGCTATAAAATGAGAGGAGAAATATTAGTCAGAAGTAGAATTACATCTAGGTGTATGGAAATCAAGCAACAGAATATTTGTAGGAGGGAGTGGTCGATACAGTTGAGATGGGCAAAGCAAAGCTTGGCCCTAAAAGGTGTCCAGTTGATTTAACAACATGGAGGCCAGTAAGGACCTTGGTAAGAACAATTTCAGTGGAGTGCTGAAGCTAAAACTTATTTTGTCGTGGATTGAAGAGGATTAGGAGGTGAGAAAATAGAAATAGTGTGGGTAACAATCTCAATAGTTACAGAACTTTGAATATTTATTATTGATAAATAACTTTTGGAAGAGAATGTTCTTAACTATATAAAAAATTGAATGTATCAAAAGATATACCAACCACTGTACTTAATATCCAAAACAATTGTGACCACAATTGCCATTACCACTCATTAGTATTAGACATCTTGGCAACTAATAAGTCTATATATAAAAGATATGAATTTATTTTCTATGTAGGTGATCCAAATGAAGCCACCAATAAACTTTTAGAGCTAGGAAGGAAATTAAACAACCTAGGAAGACTAGTGTATCATCATACAAATAGCAAGTGGTGTTCTATACACTTGTAACAGACAAAAATCCATAAATTATCTTTAAACAATCATATAGGAAATATGCCAGAACAACAAGAAGAAAAGCATAAAACATTACTGAAGGCTGTAAAAAAAGATACATACATATATATATACATATATATATTAGATTGAGAAATATACCATGTCTCTTGAGATGGATTGATATTTCAAATTAATCCATTAATTCAAGACAATCCTAAACAATATACCAACAATGAAAAAAAAACTTTAAAAAAGAAACCTAAGAAGGCAATTTAAAAATGTTTCTGTCATAAAAAACAGACAAGCTCGGGAGAAGATGGCAGAAGAGTAAGAGGCGAAGAACACCTTCCTCCCCACAAATACATCAGAAATACATCTACACGTGGAACTGCTCCTATAGAACACCCACTGAACGCTGGCAGAAGACCTCAGACCTTCTAAAAGGAGAGAAACTCCCCACGTACCTGGGTAGGGCAAAAGAAAAAAGAATGAACAGAGACAAAAGAATAGGGACGGGACCTGCACCAGTGGGAGGGAGCCGTGAAGGAGGAAAGGTTTCCACACACTAGAACCCCCTCCGTGGGCGGAGACTGCGGGTGGTGGAGGGGGGAAGCTTCGGAGCCACGGAGGAGAGCACAGTAACAGGGTGCAGAGGGC
>NC_041234.1:29664626-29665853 GCF_002837175.3 Physeter macrocephalus | reverse complement strand
ACAGCCTGAAGGGGTTAGTGCACCACGGCTAGCCGGGAGGGAGTCCGGGAGAAGTCTGGAGCTGCCGAAGAGGCAAGAGACCTTTTCTTCCCTCTTTGCTTCCAGGGGTGCGAGGAGAGGGGATTAAGCACACCACTTAAAGGAGCTCCACAGACGGGCGCAGAGCTGCCGAAGAGACAAGAGACTTTTTCTTGCCTCTATGTTTCCTGGTGCTAGAGGAGAGGGGATAAAGCACGCCGCGTAAAGGAGCTCCAGAAACGGCCATGAGCCGCGGCTATCAGCGCGGACAACAGAGACGGGCATGAGACGCTAAGGCTGCTGCTGCCGCCACCAAGAAGCCTGTGTGCCAGCACAAGTCACTCTCCACACCTCCCCTCCCGGGAGCCTGTGCAGCCCGCCACTGCCAGGGTCCCGGGATCCAGGGACAACTTCCCCGGGAGAACACACGGTGTGCCTCAGGCTGGGGCAACGTCATGCTGTCCTCTGCCGCCGCAGGCTCGCCCCGCATCCGTACCCCTCCCTCCCCCCGGCCTGAGCCAGAGCCCCCGAATCAGCTGCTCCTTTAACCCCGTCTTGTCTGAGCGAAGAGCAGACACCCTCGGGCGACCTACGTGCAGAGGCGTGGCCAAGTCCAAAGCTGAACCCCAGGAGCTGTGCAAACAAAGAGGAGAGGGGGAGGTCTCTCCCAGCAGCCTCAGAAGCAGTGGATTAAAGTTCCACAATCAACTTGAAGTGCTCTGCATCTGTGGAATACCTATATAGACAGCGAATCAACCCAAGTTGAGGAGGTGGACTTTGGGAGCAAGATAAATTATTTTTTCCCCTTTCTCTCTTTTTGTGAGTGTGTATGTGTGTGCTTCTGTGTGAGATGTTTTCTATACAGCTTTGCTTTCACCATTGGTCCTAGGGTTCTGACCGTTCCGGGGTTTTTTGTTGTTTTTTACTTTAAAATATTTTTCTTCTTAATAATTACTTTTTATTTTACTAACTTTATTTTATCCTACTTTATTTTATCTTCTTCCTTTCTTTCTTCATTTCTCGCTTCCTTTCTTCCTTTCTTTCTTCCTTCCTTTTTTCCTTCCTTCCTTCCTTCCTTTATGTCTTTCCATTCTATTTTTTCTCCCTTTTATTCTGAGCCGTGTGGATTAAAGGCTCTTGGTGCTCCAGCCAGGTGTCAGGGCTGTGTCTCTGAGGTGGGAGAACCAACTTCAGGACACTGGTCCACAA
>NC_041234.1:29663886-29664367 GCF_002837175.3 Physeter macrocephalus | reverse complement strand
GCCAAGACCCAGCTTCACTCAACGACCAGCAAGCTACAGTGCTGGACACCCTATGCCCAACAACTAGCAAGACAGGAACACAGCCCCATCCATTAGCAGAGAGGCTGCCTAAAATCATAATACGGCCACAGACACCCCAAAACACACCACCAGACGTGGACCTGCCCACCAGAAGGACACAATCCAGCCTCATCCACCAGAACAGAGGCACTAGTCCCCTCAACCAGGAAACCTAATCAACCCACTGAACCAACCATAGCCACTGGGGACAGACACCAAAAACAATGGGAAGTACGAACCTGTAGCCTGCAAAAGGAGACCCCAAACACAGTAAGATAAATTCAGAATAATGATAGTAAAGTTGATCCAAAATCTTGGAAATAGAATAGGCAAAATGCAAGAAACATTTAACAAGGACCTGGAAGAACTAAAGAGAAAGCAAGCAACGATGAACAACACAATAAATGAAATTAAAAATACT
>NC_041234.1:29662262-29663519 GCF_002837175.3 Physeter macrocephalus | reverse complement strand
TTCAGCACCACCAAACCAGCTTTACAACAAATGCTAAAGGAACTTCTCTAGGCAGAAACACAAGAGAAGGAAAAGACCTACAAAAACAAACTCGAAACAATTAAGTAAATAGTAATAGGAACATACATATCGATAATTACCTTAAATGTAAATGGATTAAATGCTCCCACCAATAGACACAGACTGGTTGAATGGATACAAAAACAAGACCCATATATATGCTGTCTACAAGAGACCCAATTCAGACTTAGGGACTCAAACAGACTGAAAGTGAGGGGATGCAAAAAGATACTCCACGCAAAAGGAAATCAGAAGAAAGCTGGAGGAGCAATTCTCATATCAGACAAAATAGAGTTTAAAATAAAGACTATTACAAGAGACAAAGAAGGACACTACATAATGATTAAGGGATAGACCCATGAAGAAGATATAACAATTGTAAACATTTATGCACCCAACGTAGGAGCACCTCAATACATAAGGCAAATACTAACAGCCATAAAAGGGGAAATCGACAGTAACACAATCATAGTAGGGGACTTTAACACCCCACTTTCACCAATGGAAAGATCATCCAAAATGAACATAAATAAGGAAACACAAGTTTTAAATGATACATCACACAAGATGGACTTAATTGATATTTATAGGACATTCCATCCAAAAACAACAGAATGCACATTTTTCTCAAGTGCTCATGGAACATGCTCCAGGAAAGATCATATCTTGGGTCACAAATCTAGCTTTGGTAAATTTAAGAAAATTGAAATCGTATCAAGTATATTTTACGACCACAACGCTATGAGACTAGATAGCAATTACAGGAAAAGATCTGTAAAAAATACAAACACATGGAGGCTAAACAATACACTACTTAATAACGAAGTGATCACTTAAGAAATCAAAGAGGAAATCAAACAATACTTAGAAAAAAATGACAATGGAGACATGACGACCCAATACCTATGGGATGCAGCAAAAGCAATTCTAAGAGGGAAGTTTATAGCAATACAATCCCACATTAAGAAACAGGAAACATCTTGAATAAACAACGTAACCTTGCACCTAAAGCAACTAGAGAAAGAAGAACAAAAAAACCCCAAATTTAGCAGAAGGAAAGAAATCATAAAGATCAGATCAGAAATAAATGAAAAAGAAAAGAAGGAAACAATAGCAAAGATCAATAAAACTAAAAGCTGGTTCTTTGAGAAGATAAATAAAATTGATAAACCATTAGCCAGACTCATCAAAAATAAA
>NC_041234.1:29659750-29661450 GCF_002837175.3 Physeter macrocephalus | reverse complement strand
CATATGATCATTTCAATAGATGCAGAGAAAGCTTTTGACAAAATTCAACACCCATTTATGATAAAAACCCTGCAGAAAGTAGGCATAGAGGGAACTTTCCTCAACATAATAAAGGCCATATATGACAAACCCACTGCCAACATCATCCTCACTGGTGAAAAACTGAAGCCATTTCCACTAAGATCAGGAACAAGACAAGGTTGCCCACTTTCACCACACTTATTCCACATAGTTTTGGAAGTTCTAGCGACAGCAATCAGAGAAGAAATAGAAATAAAAGGAATCCAAATCAGAAAAGAAGAAGTAAAGCTGTCACTGTTTGCAGATGACATGATACTATACATAGAGAATCCTAAGGAGGCTACCAGGAAACTACTAGAGCTAATCAATGAATTTGGTAAAGTAGCAGGATACAAAATTAATGCACAGAAATCTCTGGCATTCTTATACACTAATGATGAAAAATCTGAGAGTGAAATTAAGAAAACACTCCCATTTACCATTGCAACAAAAAGAATAAAATATCTAGGAATAAACCTACTTAAGGAGACAAAAGACCTGTATGCAGAAAATTATAAGACACTGATGAAAGAAATTAAAGATGATACAAATAGGTGGAGAGATATACCATGTTCTTGGATTGGAAGAATCAACATTGTGAAAATGACTCTACTACCCAAAGCAATCTACAGATTCAATGCAATCCCTATCAAACTACCACTGGCATTTTTCACAGAAGTAGAACAAAAAATTTCACAATTTGTATGGAAACACAAAAGACCCCGAATAGCCAAAGCAATCTTGAGAACGAAAAATGGAGCTGGAGGAATCAGGCTCCCTGACTTCAGACTACATTACAAGGCTACAGTAATCAAGACAGTATGGTACTGGCACAAAAACAGAAATATAGATCAATGGAACAGGGTAGAAAGCCCAGAGATAAACCCACACACATATGGTCACCTTATCTTTGATAAAGGAGGGAAGGATATACAGTGGAGAAAAGACAGCCTCTTCAATAAGTGGTGCTGGGAAAACTGGACAGCTACATGTAAAAGTATGAAATTAGAACACTCCCTATCACCATACACCAAAATAAACTCAAAATGGGTTAAAGACCTAAATGTAAAGACAGAAACTATCAAACTCTTAGAGGAAAACATAGGCAGAACACTCTATGACATAAATCACAGCAAGATCCTTTTTGACCCATCTCCTAGAGAAATGGAAATAAAAACAAAAATAAACAAATGGGACCTAATGAAACTTAAAAGCTTTTGCACAGCAAAGGATACCATAAACAAGACCAAAAGACAACCCTCAGAATGGGAGAAAATATTTGCAAACGAAGCAACTGACAAAGGACTAATATCCAAAATTTATAAGCAACTCTTGCAGCTCAATAACAAAAAAACAAACAACCCAATCCAAAAATGGGCAGAAGAACTAAATAGACATTTCTCCAAAGAAGATATACAGATCGCCAACAAACACATGAAAGAATGCTCAACATCATTAATCATTAGAGAAATGCAAATCAAAACGACAATGAGATATCATCTCACACCGGTCAGATTGGCCATCATCAAAAACTCTAGAAACAATAAATGCTGGAGAGGGTGTGGAGAAAAGGGAACCCTCTTGCACTGCTGGTGGGAATAATGTAAATTGATACAGCCACTATGGAGAACAGTATGGAG
>NC_041234.1:29627498-29659739 GCF_002837175.3 Physeter macrocephalus | reverse complement strand
TATGCTAACACATATATATGGAATCTAAGGAAAAAAAAATGTCATGAAGAGCCTAGGGGTAGGACGGGAATAAAACACAGGCCTACTAGAGCATGGACTTGAGGATATGGGGAGGGGGAAGGGTAAGCTGTGACGAAGTGAGAGAGTGGCATGGACATATATACACTACCAAACGTAGGGTGGATAGCTAGTGGGAAGCAGCCGCATGGCACAGGGAGATCAGCTAGGTGGTTTGTGACCACCTAGAGGGTTGGGATAAGGAGGGTGAGAGGGAGGGAGACACAAGAGGAAAGAGATATGGGAATATATGTATATGTATAACTGATTCATTTTGTTGTAAAGCAGAAACTAACAAACCATTGTAAAGCAATTATACTCCAATAAAGATGTTAAAAAAATTTTTAAGTTAACTTAAAAAAAACAGACAAGAAGAGAAGGCAATCTGAAAAAAAGTTAAATACTGTTGGTAGTTTGACAACAAGGGATCAAAGCTCTAGTACTTCTAAAAAGAGTACAGTAATGGTCTGTTAATAGAAAATTGCATCAATGGGAGAAAAGTGAGATGTCAGAAGTAGACCCATTAGATATGGAAATTTGTTTTTGAAAAACATGGCGTTTTAACTCAATGGGTAAAAGTAGGAATATTTTATTGTAATGGGAAAATAGGTTATTCACTTGGGGGAAAAAGTGTGCTTATCTCTCATATAATTCACAAAAATAAAACCAAGATAGTTTAAATACCTAAATGTAAAATCAAAACTATAAACATTTTTTAGAAAATAAATGAGACTAATTTTATGACCTAGAGATAGGGAAGGATTTCTTCAAGGAGATAAAACTTATCATAAAGGAGAAGACTGATCAATCTGAAAACATAAACTTTTTTTAGAGATCTTACAGCTAAAAAGGTAAAGATAATAGACAAATTGGAAAGAAATATTTGAAATGTATAAAAATGCCAAAGATAAACATATGAAATATATAATGATTTTATGCAAACTATTTAGTAAATCCCAAAAAACCAATAGTGAAATGCTTAAGTATAAACACAGAATATTCTCAGAATCATTCATTATAATTATAAATGGTTGTATAAGGAAATAATGTAACCACAAACAACAATAATGAATTATACTTTTTCACAGATCAGATGGCAAAATAAATAAATTTGCAATATTAGTCTAGGCTAGAGAAAATGTATTCCTGTGGTGAGTGGTAATATGTATTAGTGTTGCCTCTTTCGTTTAGGAGGGATTTTATGTTTTCCCCCAGCTTTATTGAGATATAATTGCCCTATATATTGTGTAAGTTTAAGGTGTCCAATGTAATGATTTGTTACACAGGTATGTTGCAAAATGTTTACCACATCAGGTTAGTTAGCACATCCTTCCCCTCATGTAATTATCATTTTGTTGTTATTCTTGGTGTTATGGTAAAAATATTTAAGATCTCCTCTCATAGTACCTTTCAAGTTTACAATACAGTATTGTTAACTATACTCACCCTGTTGTACATGAGTTCTCTGGAATTTATTCATCTTATAACTGAAAGTTTGTACACTTTGACCAACATCTCCCTATTTCCCCTACACCCAGCCCCTGGTAACCATCAGTCTACTCTCTGTTTCTATGAGTTTTGATGTTTTTAGATTCCACATATAAGTGAGATTATATAGTATTTGTTTTTCTCTGTCTGACTTTCTCATGTAGCATAATGCCCTCAAAGGCAATCCACGTTGACACAGATGGCAGAATTTACTCATTTCTCATGGCTGAATAATATTCTGTTGTATGTATATACCACATCTTCTTTACCCGTTCATCCACTGATGGACACTAAGGTTGTTTCCATATCTTGGCTATTGTGAATAATGCTGCAATAAAATGGGAGTGTTGATATCTCTTCAATATCTTGTTTTCATTTCCTTTGGAAATATACAAAGAAGTGGGATTGCTGGATCATATGATAGTCCTATTTTTAATTTTTGAGGAAGCTCCATACTGTATTTTTAGTGGCTGCACCAATTTACATTCCCACCAACAGTGCACAAGGACTCCCTTTTCTCCACATCCTTGCCAACACTTGTTATCTCTTGTCATCTTGATGATAACCATTCTAACAGGTGGAAGGTGACATCTCACTGTAGTTTTGATTTGCATTTCCTTGATAATTAGTGATGTTGAACATCTGTTCATGTACCTGTTGGCCAATTGTATGTCCTCTTTGGGGAAAAAATGTCTATTCAGGTCCTCTGCCCATTTTAAATTTACATTATTTGCTTTTTTGCTATTGAGTTGTATGAGTTCCTTATACATTTTGGTTATAAAACCCTTACCTTTTTTGGTTTGCAAATATTTTCTCCCATTCCACAGCTTGCCTCTTTACTCTGTCAGTTGTTTCTTATGCTGAGCAGAAGTTTTTTATTTTGATGTAGATCCACTTGTATATTTTTTATTTTCTTGCTTGCACTTTTGGTATCATACCCCCAAAGTCAGTATATTATACACCTGTAACATATAATGTTGTACAGCAACTATCCTTCAATTAAAAATTTTTAAAAGAGCTAAGATTATAAAACTTCTAAAAAAATGGGAGAAAATCTTAGTGACCTTGGAATTCACAAAAATTTCTTGATTACAGCACAAAAAAAGAAACTATGAAAGAAAAAATCAATAAATTGAACTTCAAAATTAAAACATTTTGCTCTTCCAAAGACACTGTTAAGAAAATGAAGAGGTAAGTGAGTGCTTGGGAAAAAATAATTTGCAAAACACATACCCAACAAATGACTTGTAACTAGAATATATAAACAGCTCTGACAACCTAATAAAAGGAAGATCAACAGTGCTCATTTCAGTGATACAGAGAAGATTAGTATGGCCCCTGCACAAGGATAGCATACAGATTCATGAAGCATTCCATATTTTTCAGTTATAAGGTAAAAGTACTAGGGAGGTAATGTACAGCATGATAAATATAATTATAATTCCTGTATGTTATATGTGAAAGTTGTTAAGAGAGCAAATCCTGAGTTCTCTTCACAAATACAAATTTTTTTTCTTTTTCTTTTAGTTTGTATCTGAGATAATGGATGTTCACTAAACTTATTGGGGTAATCATTTCATGAAGCATGTAAGTCAAATCATTATACTGTACATCTTAAACTTATACAGTGCTGTATATTAATTGTATTTCCATAAAACTAGAAGGAAAAAAAAGTTTAATAGAAAAAAGCTCACAAAAAAGAAATCTCCAGGCTCAGATGGTTTCACTGAAGAATTTACCCAACATTCAGAAAATAACAGCAATTTTGCATAATGTCTTCCAGAAAATGGAAGAGGAGGAAACATTACTTATTTTTAGACTAATATTACCCTGATACTTCTCTTTGAGTATCATTATATCTAATACATTTTCACTTATTTGGTATTACACATCTATTATGGATGAAGACAACCCGAGTAGGTCTGTCTCTTAGAACTGGCCTTATATACTGTAATTGCTGAACAAACAGCCCCTGGGTGAAGACACAATAGGAGTGGCTCTATGCCTCCCTGCAGAAGTGACCCAACCATAATGACTTATGTATGTATCTCTGAAAACTGAAACTATGTGAAGCAAGCTGAAGAGGGACTAGCCTCAGCTTTGACCCTTTATCTCTGCACCATGTTGGGAGGGAGAAGAGGAAGACTGTTAGAGAGTCCTGTGGCTGGAACTTTTGCACTCAGGAGGGCAGTTTCTGAGGGTCTGGACACAATGTGGGTAAGGATTCCACATGACTGTAGACCACATGACATGCTGGATGCCCCCCAGAAAGAATTCCTTCTGCCTTTGGTAAACCCTTGCCCCACTTTCCTCAGCCCCACACCAAGTGATATTCCAGCCTCTGGCAGGGGCTGCACCTTTACTCTTGGACAGCCTACCCTCGGCTCTGCATCAGAGATTTGCCTTCTGAGGAGATTACTGGCCTGAATTATCCATGGCCTGCTAAGGTCCCACTGGCTGTCGGCTGGCACTTCTGGATGAAAGGGGTATTCTGTTTGGAAGACAGTGCCTGCCTGGGGGGTGGTGGTGACCAGACAAAAAAGACACCATTGCCCACGGCCTGCCTGAGACAATTTTAAAAGAGAATCTTGTGCTTAAGTTGTCCCAAACCACAAGCATCTATGCCTGGCACTCTTTTTTTTTTTTTTTTGCAGATGAGAGCATTTATTGAGCTAAACCCCCTTCTTAGGACTTTGCCTGTACTGTCCGTTTCTTCAAGGGCCCTATGAGGTAGGTGCTCCCGTTGCCCCATTTTGCAGATGAGGAAACTGAGGCACAGAGAGATGTGTCACTGGCTCAAGGTAGAGTGGGCAACAGGTTCCTGCTCTGAGTCAGGAAGTCACCTACTCTATGGGAAGTGGTGGGGTTGGGCTTCAAGCCCACCCTGCTGGCGGCCAAGGCCTGGAGTGTGGTGTAAACCTGGGCTTCTTCCTGCGGGGGCTGAAAGAATGTGCCTGGGTGCAGTGCTGGGGCCTGGGAAGCTCCCAGATTTGAGCCAAGATCACCCAGGCTATGCCCTCCCCGCAGGCCTCAGCCTACCTGAAACAGAACAAGTACCAGCAGGGGGAAGAACTGTACAAAGAAATCCTCAGCGGGGAGGCCCTGCCCGCCCCTCTCGGTGAGCCCCCAGCCCCTCCCCTCTCCCCCAGGGGGCTCCTCAATATCTGCATCACAATGGCCTCATCTGTTCCCCAGGAGCCCCCAACACAGGCACAGCTGGTGACGCAGAACAGCAGGTGAGGATGTACGCCTGGCACTCTTACTCTCCATCTTCCTCACACCAGATAACCTGCCGCTTGCCAAGACCAACTACTAGTTCTTCTTGCTCCTGGGCTTCTGATATTAACAAAGGACTGGAAGTACACTGCGCAGGCTAGGGCTTCAGAGCACCCACCCCTTGCGTGGTTTTGGTCCAATCACCAGCAGAGAGGATGGAAAGGCACACGAGAGGACCTTCAGAAAAAAACGCTGGATCGTGGCGGAAACTTCAGGAATGTCCAAATTGGGGGCTCCAGGAACAATGGACTTGACTGAGCAGGTTAAGGGTAAGGACAGTGGGTGGCCACGGAGGACCTCCCTCTAGTGACAAGTTTGGGAGGTGGGCAAGGAAAAATAGTCTGGACCTCATACCCGGCAGAGACAAGCTTAGGCGTGAGGGATGTAGTTAAAATACTAATACTACGAAAAATGAATTTTAAAATAATGGCATATTAAGCTTTTTATTATGAAAAGTGAGAGAATAAACTAATAGAAACCAAAATAATAACAACCTAGATTATTTTAAATAACTATATTGGAGTATAGTTGACATACAATAAGCTGCATTTAAATCCTATGATTTGATAAACTCTGACGTATGTATACACCTGAAAACCATGAGCAAAACAAGGAATACACTCACATTGTTCGGTTTTTTTTTAATACATTTATTTATTTATTTTTGGCTGTGTTGGGTCTTCGTAGCTGCGCGTGGGCGTGGGCTTTCTCTGGCTGCGGCGAGCCGTGGGCTACTCTTTGTTGCGGTGCGCAGACTTCTCATTGCAGTGGCCTCTCGTTGCAGAGCACAGGCTCTAGGCATGCGGGCTTTGGTAGTTGTGGCACGTGGGCTCAGTAGTTGTGGCTCGCGGGCTCCAGAGCGCAGGCTCAGTAGTTGTGGCACATGGGCTTTGTTGCTCCACAGCATGTGGGATCTTCCCGGACCAGGGCTCGAACCCGTGTCCCCTAATTGGCAGGCAGACTCCCAACCACTGCGCCACCAGGGAAGCCCACATTGTTCTTTTTTGTAATTCACCCTCCTCTCTATCCACCATCCACAGCTACGGATCAGCTTTCTGTCACTGTAGATCAGTTTGAAATTTTGACATTTTTAAAATAAGTGGAACAATGTGATATGCATTCTTTGGTCTGGCTTCTTTCACCAGCATAATCATTTTGAAATTCATTCATGGTCATATCAATAGCTCATTCCTTTTTACTCCTGAGTAGTAAGCCATTGTATAATATACAACAATTTGTTCAGGTGTTCTTATTCGCGTTGTTTTCAGATTTTGTCTACTCAAATAATGCTGCTTAGAATATTTGGCGAAAAGTCTTTTTACAGACATAGTTTTGCTTGTGGGTAATTACCTAAGATGGGAATGGCTGGGTTACAGGCTAAGATTATGATTAATTTCTTAAGAATCTGCCAAACAGTTTTTCAAAGTGGTCGTACTATTTAAAATTTTTACTTTTTACATTTCCACCAGTAGTGTGTACATTCCACATTTCCCACAGGCTAACCAACACTTAGCATGGCTGGCATTATTAATTTTAGCCATTTTAATAAGTGTATAGGATATCTTGTGTTTTTAATTTGCATTTCCCTAGCAAATAATGATATCAAGCATCTTTTCATGTGCTTATTTGCCATCAGTGTATCTTCTATGGTGAAGTGTCTACTCAAACCTTTTGTCTATTTTGCATTGGTTTCTTTGCTTGCTTGTTATTGTTTTGAGAATTTGTTTTGTGTTGTGAGTGCAAGTTCTTTATCAGATAAATGTTTTGCAAAGTTTTTCTACCAGTCTCCAGATTGTCTTATTATTCTGTAAACAGTGACTTTAAGTGCAGTTTAAAAAATTTGAAGTACTGTTTATCAAATTGTTCTTTTATGGATACTGCTTTGCTTTTGTATCTAAATAATCTTTACCTAACCCAAGTTCACAAAGGTTTTCTCCTGTTTTCTTGGGTGTTCTAAAAATTTTATAGTTTTATGTTTTAATGTTAGATTTGTGATTCACTTTGAGTTATTTTTTCTATATGTTGTGACTTGTGATTCCAACTTTTTTGGTTTTCTGTTTTTTGTTTGTTTTTGCATGTGGGTATCCAAATGTGCCAGCACCATTTGTGGAAAAGACTGTCTTTTCTCCATTGAGTTGTCTTAACATTTGCTGAAAATAAGTTGTCCATATATATGCCTAGGTCTATTTCTGGATCTGTCTTGTTCCATGGATCTATTTGTCTGTCTTCAGGCAAATACCTCACTGTCCCGGTACTGCAGCTCTATAATAAGTCTTGAAATAAGGTACTACGAGTACTCCAACTCTATTATTTTTAAAAGTTTATTGGCTATTCTATGTCCTTTTCATTCCCATATGCTTTTAAAACCAATTTGTCAATGTCTTGAATACCGCCTGCTGAAATGTGATTATGATAGCACGGAGTATATAGATCAATTTGTGGAGCTTTGTTATCCCTGCAACATTGCTCTTGTAACTGAAATTTTGTACCTCTTAATCTCCCTCACCTATTTCTTTCCTCCCTCTATAAACCTCTCGTCTGGCAACCACCCATTTGTTCTCTTTATCTATGATTCTGTTTCTGTTTTGTTATGTATGTTCATTTCTTTGTTTTCTGGATTCCACATAAGTGAAATCACATATTTGTCTTTCTCTGTCTGAATTATTTCACTTAGCATAATATAGTTTAGATCCATCCATCATGTTGTCACAAATGGCAATATTTCATTCCTTTTTATTGAAGTATAGTTGATGTACAATATTATATAAATGACAGGTATAAAATATAGTGATCCACAATTTTTAAGGGTTATAATCCACTTATAGTTATTATAAAATATTGGCTCTATCCCCTATCTTGTACAATATATCTTTGTAGCTTATACATAATAGTTTGTAACTCTTAATCCCCTACCCCTATTTTCACCTCCCCCCATCCCTCTCCCCACTGGTAACCACTAGTTTGTTCTCTATATCTGTGAGTCGGCTTCTTTTCTGTTATATTCACTAGTTTCATTTTTTAGATTCCACATATGATATCATACAGTATTTGTCTTTCTCTCTGACTTATTTCACCTAACATAATTGCCTCCAAGCCTATCCATGTTGTTGCAAATGGCAAAATGTCATTCCTTCAATCAATGTCTTTTGACTGAAGCATTTTGTCCATTTAAATTTAAAGTCATTCTTAATAGGTATGTACTATTTTTATCTTGTTAACTGTTTTCTGGTTGCTTATGTAGTTTTATGTTTTTATTGAGGTATAGCTGTTTTACAATGTTGTGTTAGTTTCTACTGTACAGCGAAGTGGAGTTCCCTGTACTAAACAGCAGCTTTTCATGAGTTATCTATTTTATACGTATTAATGTATATATGCCAATCCCAATCTCCCAATTCATCCCACCCCTCCTTTCCCGCCTTGGTGTCCATAAATTTGTTCTCTATATCTTTGTCTCTATTTCTGCCTTGCAAACAGGTTCATCAGTAACATTTTTCTAGATTCCACATATATGCATTAATATATGATATTTGTTTTTCTCTTTCTGACATACTTCACTCTGTATCACAGTCTCTAGGTCCATCCACATGTCTCCAAATGATCCAGTTTTGTTCCTTTTTATGGCTGAGTAATATTCCATTGTACATATGTACCACATCTTCTTTATTCATTCGTCTGTCGATGGATATTTAGGTTGCTTCATTGTCTTGGCTATGGTTAACAGTGCTTTTTATGGCTGAGTAATATTCCATTGTACATATGTACCACATCTTCTTTATTCATTCATCTGTCGATGGATATTTAGGTTGCTTCCATGTCCTAGCTATTGTAAATAGTGCTGCAATGAATATTGGGGTGCATGTGTCTTTTTGAATTGTGGTTTTCTCTGGATATATACCCAGCAGTGGGATTCCTGGGTCATATGGTAATTCTGTTTTTAGTTTTCTGAGGAACGTCCATATGGTTCTCCATAGTGGCTGTATCAATTTACATTCCCACCAACAGTGCAAGAGGACTCCCTTTTCTCCACACCCTCTCTAGCATTTATTGCTTGTAGATTTTTTGATGATGCCTATGCGGCTGCTTCCCACTAGCTATCTATTTTACATTTGGTAGCATATATAAGTCCATGCTACTCTCTCACTTTGTCCCAGCTTATCCTTCCCCCTCCCCGTGTCCTCAAGTCCATTCTCTACGTCTGCATCTTTATTCCTGTCCTGCCCATAGGTTCTTCATAACCATTTTTTTCTTAGATTCCATATATGTGTGTTAGCATATGGTATTTGATTTTCTCTTCCTGCAATTTACATTCCCACCAACAGTGTAAGAGGGTTCCCTTTTCTCCACATGCTCTGCAGCATTTATTATTTGTAGATATTTTGATGCTGGCCGTTCTGACCAGTGTGAGGTGATACCTCATTGTTGTTTTGATTTGCATTTCTCTAATGATTAGTGATGTTGAGCATCCTTTCATATGTTTGTTGGCAATCTGTATGTCTTCTTTGGAGAAATGTCTATTTAGGTCTTCTGCCCATTTTTAGATTGGGTTGTTGGTTTTTTTTATATTGAATTGCATGAGCTGCTTGTAAATTTTGGAGATTAATCCTTTGTCAGTTGCTTCATTTGCAAATATTTTCTCCCATTCTGAGGGTTGTCTTTTCGTCTTGTGTATGGTTTCTTTTGCTTTGCAAAAGCTTTTAACTTTCATTAGGTCCCATTTGTTTATTTTTGGTTTCATTTCCATTACTCTAGGAGGTGGATCAAAAAAGATCTTGCTGTGGTTTATGTCAAAAAGAGTGTTCTTTCTATGTTTTCCTCTAAGAGTTTTATAGTGTCTGGCCTTACATTTAAGTCTTTAATCCATTTTGAGTTTATTTTTGTGTATGGTGTTAGGGAGTGTTCTAATTTCATTCTTTTAAATGTAGCTGTCTAGTTTTCCCAGCACCACTTATTGAAGAGACTGTCTTTTCTACACTGTATATCCTTGCCTCCTTTGTCATAGATTAGTTGACCATAGGTGTGTGGGTTTATCTCTGTGCTTTCTATCCTGTTCCTGTTCCATTGATCTATATTTCTGTTTTTGTACCAGTACCATATTGTCTTGATTACTGTAGCTTTGTGCTAGAGCCTGAGGTCAGGGAATCTGATTCTTCCAGCTCCGTTTTTTGTGTTTTTGGTTTTTTTCCCCCTCAAGATCATTTTGACTCTTTGAGGTCTTTTGTCTCCATACAAATTTTAAGATTTTTTATTCTAGTTCTGTGACAAATGCCACTGGTAGTTTGATAGGGAGTGTATTGAATCTGTATATTGTTTTGGGTAGTATAGTCATTTTCACAATATTAATTTTTTCAATCCAAGAACATGGTATATCTCCCCATCTGTTTGTGTCATCTTTGATTTCTTTCATCAGTGTCTTACAGTTTTCTGGTTTAGTTCTTTTACCTCCTTAGGTAGGTTTATGGAATCCTTCCTTGTGGTTCCTTCTTTATATCTTTTCATTTAGAAGATATTTTCTGCTAGTCTTCAGGATTTTGTCATTGATAGTTGCTCTGTAAATAGTTGTAGTTTTGGTGTGCCTGTGGGAGGAGGTGAGCTCAGGGTCTTCCTCTCCACCATCTTGGCCACCTCCCACAGGCTTAGTGTTTAAACTGCTCCAGCAGTCTTTACCTTGGTCCCTTACACTCACTCATTATTGGAGAAGGCAAAACCACTACCACTTTCAGCTGCCTTTCTCATCTTGACTTACTGTGTTTTCCACTGAATATCTGCTGGCTATCTTGTTCTTCTCATGTCTTAGGTCCATCAGATTCTGTGCCATTATTTCCTTGTTTTACTGTCACACAGATGCCAACAGGCCCTGTGGCTAGTGGTGATTTGTCTCCACCTATGTGCTTTTTAAGGTCTATGTGAATAGTGTATCATCATGTTGCATTATAAATGTTGACGGTAATACCTGTTTTCACTATCTAGTTGTTTTGTTTCTAAACGTAGATTAAGAGAGATTGATAGACCATGTTAGCACCATCACCATTTTCTGACTCTGTCTCCTAGATTTCGATCTTGTTAATTTTACCATATTTTTATACAACTATTTTTTAAGTATTTAAAAGTAAATAATTATAGAATCCTTTTGATTTCCTCTGAAATATTTTAATATGTTTTTTTTAATAAAAGAACATTTTCCTCAAGAAGAATCATACTACTACCACAACTGAAAAACATAACAATCCCCCAATATCATCATCTTTCAAGCAGCCCCTATATAGATTTCCTCCCTTGTCCTCACAATCGCTTTCACAAGTGAGATTTTTTCAAACCAGTGTCCACATGTTGCATAGAGTCTTTTAAGAATTTCTTAATCAAGAATGTCTATTGGGACTTCCCTGGTGGTGCAGTGGTTAAGAATCCACCTGCCAATGCAGGGGACACAGGTTCGAGCCCTGGTCCAGGAAGATCTCACATGCCGTGGAGCAACTAAGCCCATGTGCCACAACTACTGAGCATGCGCTGTAGAACCCGTGAGACAACTACTGAGCCTGTGTGCCACAACTACTGAAGCCCGCACACCTAGAGCCTGTGCTCTGCAATAAGAAAAGGCACTGCAATGAGAAGCCCGTGCACCGCAACAAAGAGTAGCCCCACTCGCTGCAACTAGAGAAAGCCCGCGCACAGCAACAAAGACCCAACACAGCCAAAAAATAAAATTAATTAATTAATTAATTAATTTTAAACAATTATATATATAAAAAAAGAATCTGCCTGCCAATGCAGGGGACATGGGTTCGAGCCCTAGTCCGGGAAGATCCCACATACCATGGAGCAACAGCCTGTGTGCCACAACTACTGAGCCTGCGCTCTAGAGCCCACAAGCCACAACTACTGAGCCCGTGCACCACAAGTACTGAAGCCCGTGCTCCCTAGAGCCCACTTGCCACAATCTGAGCAATCTGAGCTCTACTGAGCCCACGTACTGCACCTACTGAAGCCTGCGTGCCTAGAGCCTGTGCTCCACAACAAGAAAAGCCACTGCAATGAGAAGCCCGTGCACCACAACAAAGAGTAGTCCCTGCTCGCTGCAACTAGAGAAAGGCTGCACGCAGCAACGAAGACCCAACACAGCCAAAAAAATAAATTAATTAAAAAAATAAAAAATGCCTACTATCACAAATATATTTTCCCTTTATTTTTGGATTATGATTTTTTTCCTATGGAATTAATAGCTAGTGCATTTTGTTTTAGATAATTTCTGAAAATTGCTATTCAGAAAAGGTAGAGCATTGCAAAATAGGATCCTATAACCATCTCCCATAATTATATTCCATCCCTCAGAAGATATGCCATTATAATCTTTATTAAAACATTTCAAAGAGAAGTAGAGAGAATAATGTATAATGAAGCCCTTTGTACCTTCAACAGTCATTGACTTACTGCCTTTCTTGTTTTCATCAATTCCTCTACGCTCCCTTTAAAGCACTATAATTAAAAATATTTTATTACATCTTTTCTACTGTCCTGAGCAGATGTCATAAAATAATGACACCATCCTAGGGAAATACATGAGAATACACTAAGCCATAGCTTGTGACTGACTCTAGAAATAAGGGAGTATAATGGGCTGGAGGGCTGAAGGTCACATCTGTTGCCAACCCTACACTGAGAAATGGTTGCACCTACCAACTGTAAAAAGAAATTTTTGGAACAATCATGAACATTTGTATAGGTTTAGGTTTGGGATGATATTAAGGAATGTTCTTGGCCGTTATAATAAAGTTTTGGATTTCTAAGAGAATACCTTTAATTTTTAGAGATTCATTCTGAAGTATTTGGATCTGAAATATTGGGAAGCCTGGGCTTGTTTTAAAAAGTCCACTAGGGTCCCTTCCTTCTACTTCCAGATGGATTTGGCCCTTTCCTCACTTCCCTTTCATACTCAGAAGATCCTATAATTCTGTTTTTTGCCTCCACAGGGAAATCCAACTCAACGAAGATAGAAGAGTTTCTAGAGATGGTAGAAAAGCTGCAGCAAGGTCATGTGTCTCCTTGTGCTTGAGTCCAGGTCTGGGGTTTGGGGACATGATTCAGAGCTTCACAATTCAAACCTCAGGAAATTATTCCATTCTACTTTTATCTTAAAATTTAATTCTTTGAACCAATTCAGAATTCAAGAAGTTAGATAGGATAGATGGCAAATGATTTCCCTAAACTCTTGTCTCCCATTTGCTTTCCCAACAGGCAGGCAAGTAACAACTGTTATTAGATAATTTATGTATCCTCCCAGAGATCTTTTTATATATACAAGTATGGAGAAGTTTAAATATATATAAATATTTATATATAAATATGTAAAAATACATATAAGTATAAATATATATACTTCCCCACATTTTTTAATACACAAGTGGCAGAAAACCATGTAGATGGCTTTGCACCTTCCTTTTGTTGTTGTGCTGTGTGACAGAGATGAGATGAGCCCAGAGCCCACAGCAGAACTAGGGCAAAGGAATTCTGCCAAGTCCATTCTTAGTTTAAAACACTGTGGTAAGTCAGCCAAAACAGATAAGTAGGAATTTTGGCACCTCTTCCTAGAATGGCACATCAGGCCTGCTCCCTGGGCAGAAATTAAGTAGAGAGGCCACAGGACAGGAACCTCAGAAACCACCTAACCTCATGAAAACAAAATGTCCCAGGGATGGTGGTATTCGAAGTTATTATTAGCACCTCAGAGAGTACTCTGTGGCCCAAAGGTCATATAAGCCGTTAGTGACTTCAGAAATCCCTTGCTTGTGCTTATAACTCTGTGGACTCTTGATGGGTTCTGTGGGCTTAGCCCTGGGCAGATGCAGAGATGAAGATGCCTAGTTCCTACCTTGCAAGGAGTTGAGGATCCAACCTAGAAAATGAGTTGAGATGAGCATTTTAAGGCCTTGGGTATTTTTTAAATAGATGGATGGGATGTGTTTTCCTTATATTTCCATGCTTTGTTTTGTTTTGCTTAAATCCCATCTCAGAAGTAGAATTGTAAGGTCTGTGTCCCACAGGTAGAACCCTGGCTTACAGAAAAACTGGGTACTTGAGGCCCAGGTGTTCTTGGGGAATTGGTATAGGGCTCAGGGATGGTTGGGATGTTTTTCCTCAAGCTTAGATGCCCAACTTTGCACTGAGGATCCTGGAGCCAGAGGGGCAAGAGGAGAGATGCTTCTCAGTTCAGATCATTGAAACTGGGAAACTTGTGAAGAGATTAAGTTAAAGAGGACCGTGGCAAGAGTTCTCCAAGAGGCAGTGTGCTCCCTTTCGGGGGGATGGGGTTTGCAATCTGCCACCTGGCATGCAAGGGAGCAGCATTTTTTCCTTTTATCTAATGGGGCCAATCCCTTAGTCACAGATTTGTCATGTTCTTCCCCAACCCTTGTCAGGGATCTTAATAGGATGAGGCTGCAGGGAGATCTCTCCACTGGCTTCCCACAACAGAGAGTAAGATCCAGAAGCCCTTACCTCAGTTCACAAGGCCTTGTAGGATCTCCCTTCTCCCTTCACTCCACCTCACATCCTGGTACTCTCCACTTGCTCACCTCGTATCCTCCCTGTACCCTGGAACATGTACTTCCTGCCTCCCCAGCTCAAGGCATTTTCATTTGCTGTTCCCTCTGCCTGGAAATGTCCCCACACCCTCCCCTCCTTGAGAATTGTAGAGTCTGCTCATCTTCGTTAGTTGGGGCCCAGAAAGTTGTTCCTGTACTTAAAGAAGCACCTGCCACCCCTTCACTCTTTATCTCCGTATGCCTTGTGTTATTATTGTTACTTTACAACACAGTTATCAACAGGATGTCAAATATCGTGATCTGTTTTTCTGTTCACTGTCATTTTCTACCACTCATCACAGAAGCCCACGAGGGTCCTGCACATCTTTTGCGATGCAGGAGATAATAAACGCATATTGAATGAAAGCAGGATGGACACTGTGTAAACACCCACCCCATCTCCACCTACTTGAAATGGCTGGCTGTCTCCAGCTCAATTTTCCATTCCCTCTGCAGCAGAAAGCCTGGATCTGAGAATTGAGGACCTGGTTAACCGGATTAAGGAGTTTCAAAAATGTGAGCTCAGGGACCTTGGATGGCTGGCTTAGCTCAGAGAGAAGGGCCTGGTCTTTGAAGCTTCTGTTTCTTCATCTGTATAATCTGGGGATGTGTGTCAAGTCATTTGCAATGCAACAATTTGAGGGGGAGAAGAGTTGAGTGCTTTGCTTACCCAATGTCTGGCTTTCTCTTCTCTGGCCCAGTGAAACAGAAAGCCAGTGACGAGGTGAGAGAGGCCCATGCCCTCTGGGAGACCAAACAGAAGGAATTAGATTCATTTAAGTGGTTCGAGAAGAACACAGTGATGCCCCATGGCATCTCTAAGTTGTAACTCCCCATGTCCGCCCTCAACCCAGGATTCCAGACACACAGATTTTTAAATGTGGTCCTCAAGGCCCACTTGGGTGTCCTGCCACCTCTTTGGCTTCAACTTCTACCTCTCACCCCCGCCCCCCTTCCACTAAAATGACAACAAACACAGAGCACACATTCACTTTCAGGACTGCACTCTCTGTTTCTTCTGTCTGTAGTGCTTTTCACCCTTGATAATCTAGATGTCCTCCTACTGCCTCTAGGAATTCAGCTCTCAGCTCAAACCTCAGCTCCTTATACAGATTTTAACTTATCTTCCCATCGAAGAAATAGCAGCTGCCCCTACCCGATCATTCCTCTTTTCCTTACCTTGCTTGATTCTTTTTCTTTATAGCCCTTATCCCTACCTGACTTGATATATTTACATCTTTGTTATCATAGCTCTCCGAAGCAATGTAAAGTTTGTGTAAAACTATGTTCATTCTGCACCATACTCACACTGCCATTTGTAAAAGCCATGCCTTTTAGCACTTACAGAGAATATGAGAACACATAGGGGAGAGGGCTGGTCTCAGAGTGATCTTTAGTAGCAAAAGGGATGGGATAGAAGACACTCAGGTCACTCCTGGGTCTGTACAAGACCTTGGACGTTACATCAAGCAAGTCCCTTCCCAGAAGTTGGAGTTTGGGCGTGGGGCAGGGCAGGGTCTGGTCCCTGATGTCTGAAAGTGTCACTATATTTTTTTCAGTGAATCTAGAGCAGCTGCACCTGGAGGGGATCTTGGGGAAAAAGCAAGGTATTTAATAGCTTCTCTCTCTGTGTCTCTCTGTATCTCTGTGTCTCTCTATCTCCACCTTTACCTCTCTCCCTGTCTCCTCTCTCTCTCTCTCTCTTCCTTTCTGTGCTTCTGCCCTAGCCACAAAAGCTACTATGCCTATAGTAGACAGATTAATCCTGTTCAAATGTAACTCAATTCACATATCTCCTATAATAAAACCCCTTCCTACCTCCCACCTCACTCATAGTAAACACAGGTGTCCTCTCAATGAGCTGCAGCCTAGATATTATCTGGCCCCTCTAGTTCTCCATTTTACTACTTCCCTTGGCTAAGTTTGTTCTAGTCATTCTATTTCCTTACTATTCCCAGACATTCACTAGGCACATTTCAAAACCTCAGAACCTTTAATTCTGCCATTCCTTTTGCCTGGAACACTCCACTCACTGATAGTTATAATTTTCATAAATAATGACAGTTATTTGTATTGTAATGAACTTAATATTTGCCTCCTATAGTCTGTTGATTCCCTAGTGGTAATTAATCACCCTTTTTTTGGTAAAAATTCATTGAATTTTTACCAAAGTCTGATACATAGTATAGGCATTGGATAAATGTTTATGGAACAAATGAATGGAATAAATTCCTAGTAGGATGAAAGATTATTATTTTTAACCCAGCCTCTCTTAAGGAAACTTCAAGAGGAAACCAGGGTAAGAAAGGAAATACACAGGGAGCCAAAAAGGCCAAAACCATGCAAGAACTTAAAAGCAGTAGTATCCAATTCAACTAACCATCTCTCCATCCATTTAACTATCCAGTCATCCTACCAGCTATCGATTCACCCAGCCTTCATCCATCCATCCATCAGTCCAAATTATCCAGTGTATCCACTCTTCCATTCTTCCACCCTTTGCATTTAACCATCCATCCATCTATCTACCCATCCATCTATTCCTCTAACCAGCAATTGATGCAACCATCTATCCATCCACCCATCCATTCATCCATTTCATCATCCATCCATCTACCTACCATCTATCAATTCAGTCATCCAAACAGATGTTCATCTATCCATTCAAGCATATATCTATATAATAACCATCATCCAATTATCCATTATTCATCCACACAAAAATTCATACCATCATCCAACAAGCCATTTCCCATTCCTTTCAACCATCCATCCAATCATTTACTTATTCATCCATAATCCTTCCACTATTTATTTTTCATCTATTTATTAAACTGTCTGACGTTCCATCCATTCATCCAACCATGTGTTTTTCTCTCTTCATATATCCATCCAGTCATTTAGTCATCCACCTGTACACTCATAAATCCTTCCAACTTCCATCCATCATTTCCTGGAGAAAAGAAGAATCATCCAGAAATAGAGGCAAAGGTCATGGGAACCCCAGACTTTTCTCAGAAGCCTACATTTGCTGTATATATTTATGTGTATGTGTGTGTATCTGTGTGTGTGGTGTGTAAAACCTGATGCCTCAGTGGCCAGGTTAAATGATTGCAGAACAAACTGCCCATTTCTGATAGACATTTATGGAGTTCCTGCTCTGCCAGCTGGTGGAAGAGAGCAACACCTACAGGTACACACACAGGTACAGACTGCTATGACACCTAAGGATTCTGTTCAGTTCATGCAAATATGTGGCAATTGTGCCAGGGCCCTTACTATGTGCCAAGGCCAACAGGGTGGATTAATTAAATGCAGGTTTGTTCTCTAGGGGCCCAATCTATACAATAGGGACTCTGGAGGTGGGACATGGAGGCACAGAAGCGGAATTCCTTTAAGTGAGTTTGGAATCTTCCACCTAATTGCCCAACTTCGATTCCTCCTGTGAACTCTCACAGGGCCTCCTCGGTTTCTCTCCCCACAGAGACACTGAAGATCTTCCTGATGCAATGCAAGGTAAAGGAAAGTGAGGTTAAGAGGTAAGGAAAGTGTGCTTCCTTCCACAGAGAAACTCATACAGGTGAAGGAGGATTAGCAGCATCAGCTGAGCCATCTGTTCTATGGGAAGGGCCACTGCACTCAGCGAAAAGGCTCTTCTTCCATAGCAGAATGGAAGGAGGCTGAAGGGAGGAGTTGGGGGATGGACTGATGACACCCAACCCTTGTGGCCGGCCCTCCAGGCAGCCGTTTGAGGAAGAGAACAGGAAGGCAAAGGAGTTCCTGGAGGCAGCTTCCAGGCAACACCAGCAACTGCAGCGCCAGCGCCAGAGGTGGGCAGGGAGCACCCTCATAAGGGGCTGCCTGTGGGTGAAGCAGGGAAGGGTTGGACTCATACCCCACCTGGGAAAGCTGTCCCTGGGAAGCATGAACTGAGATCCTCAGACATACAAATCCCCCCATACCTCCATACAACTCTCTTCTCTTTCTTTTTTTAAACTCTTCCTTTCTGCCTCTCTTATCCTTCTCTTCATCCTCCTCTGAGCTCTTCTTTCTCCTTTCCTATCGTTCTCCCCCTCCCCCTCTACACAAAATCCTCCCTCTAGTCTACCCCCTCGTCCCTCACTTGCTCCTCCACTCCTTCTCCTCTATCTCCCAATGCTCTACCTTCCCCCAGTCTTTCTCTATATTCCTTTCCTTCCACCCTCCTTCCCTCCTCTCCCTACCTTGTCCATCAACTCCGCCCTCCCCGTCTTCCACCTCCTCCTATTTCCCCTCCTTCCTCTTTCTCTCTCCTCCTCTCCTTCCTTCCCCCTTTCTCCTTTCCTCCTCTTCTCTCTTCTCCTCACCCCATCCTCTCTTCTTTTCCTCTTCTTTTCTTCTCTTCCTTGTCTAACCTTCATCTCCTTCTTCCTCCTCTTCCGTCTCCCCCTGTGTCCAGGATGATGGCAGAGATGGAAAAGCTGGATATACAGTTCCTCTCAGAAACTCACATCGCTGCAGAAGAAGGGGTCAGTAAAGAAGAGGTAAGGAGTCCAGGTAAGGAGGAGGGAGGCAAAGTCAGAAACATGGAAACAGAGAAGGTAGGATTTCATGTCCCTAAGTGCATGGATCCCCATGAAGGGGCAAGCCGGCAAGCATGGGGCTGCTACCCAGGAGCACATCCCGTGAAAGCCTTTCTGAGCACTTTGTCTAGAAAGGGCATTCCTGAAGAGGGCATAGCTGATGCATAGGTACAGGAGTGGATCCACGGAGGCAATGGAAATGTAGGGAGGTTCTGACTGAAGGTTGTGAGTGCTAGGGTTTGAGGAGAACTGCACACCCCACAGCCCAAGGCTCCCACCCCACAACACTCTCATTCCCCAGGCACAACACGTTCTGCAGACCATCCAGAAGCCGCCTCCAGGCCCTAGGAGACCAACTCAGAACTGACCCCAGGAAGGGCCTCATACCTTCCTAGGAAGGGCAGAAAATAAGCTTGTTTAAGTGTAGTCCAAAAATCTATCTCAGAGGAAGTTAATGAAATCTAAACTGAGACAATGTACATTTAGGGCATTTTTTATGTGAATGACAGTGCAGAAGTGAATGCTCTTTTACTCGTATGTTTGTGCATATGTCCATTTATTTCCTTTAGAATAAACTGTTGAAGGGATGTTGTTGATTCAATGGTTCTGCGTATTTAATCTTTAGATGCAGCCTGACTTCCATAAACATTGAATGATTTCACAGTACTACCAGAAGTTTATGAGAGTAATTGTTTCACCAAATCTACACCAGTTTAAAAATTTCACATAGGTGCCATCATCAGCTCCTTTCCACAGGTGACGAAAGTAAGGCTTCCAGAGGTTTGGTAACAATCACCAGGTCACTCAGCTGGTTAATGGTGGAACCATACTTTTCACCATAGAAATGCTGCTCTCCAGAGCCTGTGACCTTCACTGAAATCTTGGGTATCATCAAACCTTGCTACCCTGAAGACCTAGACTTGCTCTTTATTTCAATACCTCATCTCTTTTTTCATGATCTATCTAGGTTTGGGATTAACAGAGCAAAATCAAAACAAAACTAAAAGGTAAAACAGTTTTTAGCCTTTGTACAGTGTTTATCTGTACTGATGGTAATCCTCTCCTTGTTAACATGACAAAAGCAAGAAAACCAAGGACATCTTCCTGATCAAAGAGATGAGGAGTCCTATAATTTGGTTTCATGAATCAGATTTGCTAGAGGTGGTTCTGCTGCTTCTTTCCCCGTGATGTGAAAAAGTCCCCTGGGGTCCCATCTACTCTGGACTTCTTGCCTTTACTGCCACACCACTCTAGCTCTGCCACTTTTGACCCTCATGATGTTCTTCCATAGGGCATTTTGATTCCAGGCTGGTGACTGCCTCTAGCCATCAGCACTCAGGCTTCAGTGGAGGGGATCCTGCTCTCTGACCTCTACCCAGGCATGGACTTTGGGCTTTAACAGATTTCCCACCTCACAGCAGAATCCAGGCTGTAATATTTAATGAGATTTTATTGAGACTTCTTGGACTGTGGGAGAAAAGTGTAACACAAATACTAGGACTTACAACAATTCATAGACCTCTGATCCATTCTGGGATTTCTCACTATGCCAGGGTCCTACCTTGCTCCCAGACTGCCTCCAAATGACCAGGAGCAGTTCATCACCTCCAACACCAGTATTTTCTACTAGCCTTTCCACCTCGCAGTCATGGCCAAACTTACTCCCAGCCCAAAGGGGAGTGTTGGAAAAGTTTTCCCTCATCTCAGTCTAAGAAGGGGGAATTCTAAAGTACCCTGATTTTAAGCCCCAGGACTCACCTTCATTTAGAGTGTGTAACAGCAGACCATTTTTCTTTTTCAGAAGAAACCTCATTCAGACCCTAGGGGGTGGTCTGGGAAAAGAGTTACAAAATAATCTGACAGTCTTATTTTCCCATAGTTAGGTTATTACCACTCTGAACACACAAAAAAGATTCTTTTCTTCTTTTGTCTCTTTTCTGTATATCCCATTTATCATTCATTGGGCTTCTACATACATCCCAGGTGCTAAGCATGATATTTTCTCTCATTCATCCTCAGAGAAAATCAGAAGGTACATTATTACTCACATTATCCATGCCCTTTGCACTGTGTCTCACTGACCTCCCCAAAATAATAAACAAATCTGAGCATCTCTCCTGTCCTAGCCATTGGAGTGGAATCCCTGTGCCACAGTGGTTACAAGGTTGGACTTCGGAGGGAGACTGACAGGGTAAAAATCTTGCTTCTACTATTGTGTGCTGAATGACTGTCAGTATGTCACTGAACCTCTCTATCAACATCTTTATTGATAAAATTGGATAATGCCTATACCTAAACTAATAGGGACCTTGCTTTGATCATTAAATTAATTAATATGATTAAAGCATTCAGAAAAGTATCTCATAAGCATTCAATAAACATTAGCTATCACTGTGCTACTGGAGAACATGTCTCAAATCTGTCATATTTCAGAGAACTCAATTTTGCAGTAGCATCTCCATGCCTCTTGGGATTTATGTGACAAGTGACCACTAGTTCATTCAGACCTTACACATGTTATCTGAAGCCAGAATTACCCCATGGGAAAGAGCTCCTTACATGAACATGTACCGATATAGAAGCCTGAGAGAAAAACCCAGAATGTAAAAGCTTTCCAATGGGTGTTCATGGGGGGTGGTGGCAACATTGAGACTCCAGGTAAATATATTTATTCTCTAAGTTTGAACTATAAAATCAGGGAAGATATTTGCAAAGAGTCTTTAAAAACTTCAGCATAAAACCATTCAAATGTTATAACAGTTACAGAAAAAAATGATCAATCAGAAGGTAAATATTTGGTCAGCCATGGAAACAATCATAGTGCCTGTTCCAGCACTGTCCAGGGTAGAAAAAGTCTTACCCAGGGGATTATGCATATGTCAGATCCCATTTGCAAGGCTTTAACAATTACTAGATAGATACAATGGGCTATCTTATCCTGATGCCATTAAACAGGTAAAATTATATGCAAATTTCATGTTGGCTGTCCCCTATTTCTTGAAATCTGTAAACTATCAGACTATTTTCACTCTGCACCATCTTGATGGACCCAGGAATGAGCCATTCATTGGGTGTGGACACATACACATGCACAGCTGCATTCTTCCTGCCCCCAGACACCTGCATACACACACACCTCTTTTACAAGAACTTCCTTAAATTTGATTTAGATTGTGCGTGTGGCCCAGTGCTGGGCAATGCTCCCTGAGGGGAAGTCTGCTGAGGTGATTCTTGGATACACTTCTCTGCTCTTAAAAAAGAGTGTATGAGGTGAGAGACCAAATCTTTCAGCCTTTGCATATTGCCCTGTCTGGATTTGAGGACGAGAAATGCTGTAGTCAAGCCCTAGTCCCATGTAGCTCAACAGCACAAATGAAAATCATCATGGCAAGAGAGTTACAGGAAGCAACATTTTACTTTATTATAACAGAGATCAGTATCAACAACGTTGGCATATAAGTAGTTTACAGGCATTCCTCAGAGATATTGGGGGTTCAATTCCAGACAACCACAATAAAGCAAACATCACAACAAAGTGAGTCACACAAATTTTTTTGGTTTCCCAGTGTACATAAAAGTTATGTTTACATTATGCTGTAGTCTATTGTGTGCAATAGTATTATGTCTAAAAAAGTAATGTACATACCTTAATTGAAAATACTTTCTTGCTAAAAATGCACTAACCATCATCTGAGCCTTCAGCAAGTCGTAGAAATAACATCAAAGATCACTGATTATCAATCGCCATAACAAATATAATAATAATGGAAAAGTTTGAAATATTGCAAGAATTACCAAAATGTGACACCGAGACATGAAACCAACAAATGATGGAAAATGGCACTGAGAGACTTGGCTCGATACAGGGTTGCCACAAACCTTCAATTTGTAGAAAACGCAGTATCTGCGAAGTGCAGTAAAACAGGGGGGTGTGCCTGTATACAGAACTGTAAAAAAATCAAGAGTTGAAATGCTCAGTTGTTTTACAGATGTAAAGACTGAGGCCTGGTCAGCTGTGCTCCACAAACATTCACTGGCACTTTATTTTAAACCTTGTGCTAGGAGTTTGAAGGACACAGAGTTGACTCACACAGGGGCCATACTTCGAGGAGCTCAACAATATAAAAGAACAACATAAACATATCATTTCTGTGATAACCTACATTGAATATCAACTGCATACTCAACTCTTTACACTTGTTATTTTTCAAAGACCTGTGAGAAATATATTATTATTCCCCTTCTACAGTTGAAGAAATAGGCTATGAGTTAGGTAAATTAGGTAGTTAAGTGGTGGAACTCGGATTCACATCCAGGCCTGCTGAACTCCAAAACTGGGCCTTTCTCCATTCACCACAGAAACCCTGCTTATGTTACAGTTGCTGAGATGTAGATGTCATTACCGACAACAAAGTCATATTCCTGCCAACACAGGAGGACACTTGGAAAATCCAGGAACCCACAAGGTTGTAGCATCCTTCAAAAGCCTAGGTCAAAGTTCAGAGATCTATGCTGAAACCAACCAGGCTGGGGTCCAACTACCTGACATTTTTATACATCAGAAAGGATTAGGCAGTTTGGACAATGACAGAAGCCCCCCTAAGGGCCGTCTCTGAGGATAAGTTAAAAAGGTTGGGAGCTGGAGCTGTCCCTTTTATCATTACTCCTTAAATAACTATGAGAAAGCAGCTCCCCTGGAACAGCTATTACTTAGGAAAAGGAGGGTGAAAGGCCTTCCTTAGATCCCTGTACAACTCACAGATGGGCAGAGCTTTATTTCCAGAATTCTTCTCTGGGGAACCACCAAGAAAATACAGTGGTGTCCAGCAATCTTTTCTTGGAAGCTGCCTCCTGATCCAAGTCTATTAACTTATTGTGCATATTTTAATAATTTATGGGCAAGCAGAGCCAGGGGAAGTGAGATAAGTAAAAATGGAGATCATAAGAGAACAATTGCATGGGACCATAGACTGGCAGAACTAGAGCAGACAATTTATTACTACCACTACTAGTTCTGTGACCTTCAGGAACTTATCCTTTAAGACCTATAGGCTTATATGATTGCTTCTTTCACTAAGATGTTTGATCTTTGAAAGGTAGGGCCTTGAGTGATTGGTCTTTGCATATCCAGCAAAGTACACTTCTTGAAATCTAGTAGACATCAATAGATGTTTAATTGAAAAATTAATTTATGGCAATAACACTCGATAGAGAAATAGCCCTCTTTCCAATTAAGAGTCAGTACAGTAGATCCTATCTGCCATATGTAACTATATGTGAGATCTTTGTGTACCAGGGAATGTGGAATTCTCACATATTTTTCTACATAAACCTACACACACACTAGCAAAATTGCCCATATACACCATGACTTGAACAACATTTTTTTATACCTCAGTCATTCTTATACTACCCCTAGGGTTTTTGTCAGTTACACAGCTCATTTAATTATATGCCTAATATTTTATGTAAGATTAATTGACAAAGATATAATTACAATGAAAACAAAACATAGGAAGATTTTGGAAACAAATTATAAGAAATGCAGGGGATTTTAAATTTAATTGTCTCATATAAGCTATTTAAATTTCTCTTCTCATTGTTTTCTCAATGCATGTATTATTATTCCCTAATATACCTGTGACAGAGCCAGAATTCAATCCTATGACTATTTTATTCTAAAGTCGCAGTGGCCTGTAATTTAGGAAATCCCCAATTTACTAATGATCTGGCAATTCCCACTCTTTCCTTTGCCCTTCCTCTCTGTTACAGCTCTTCACAATTTTCATCCTATCTCCTAACAGTTTCAGATGCTCCTCATTCCTGCACCTTCCCTCCAGATCCAGTGGCTAAATGCCGTGCACACCCAACATTGACTTCTTTTTTCACCCTCTGTGATATATTACAATACTGTACATGGATTTTCTACCTGTTGGGAAAAGCAGTCCACCATGGGCCCTGAGCGTCTGCACATCCAAACTGCAGTGCCTAATCGTCCCTTAACACTGAGCAGTTTCTGTAGCTGGTCATATAGGCAAATAAATAGGTCAAGGTGACCTTACCTTAAGTACTATGTGACTGCTTACTCCTTGGGAAATAGAACTTACCTGCTTGCTGCTTGCTACAAAAGTTGCAGAGCCCTTGCTCTTTGGTTCCTCAGCCGTGGCACAACCCACTGTGTGTGAAGCCACCTTCTGGGCCCTGTGGGACTTGGGGACAGGGAAACCAGTGCTACCATACTGATATTCCTGCTATTGCTGTGCTGTAATAAACTGTCTTGCTCTGATTCATTGTCTCATTATCTACTCTCAGCACTTACCAACTTTTGGCAAGCCAACCTGATAGCTTGCTTAGTTATCTCCTTTGGAATCTTGTTACTCCATGTCATCTTCTACAGGGTTAAGTATCTTCCCTGAAGCTAACCCTTTGTAACAAACAACTTTGCTTTTAAGTATTTTTGAGATGAAGAGATAATTGGTATTTATATTTTTCTGATATTCACTAAGAACTGTGGTTTATGAGGAGAATTTGTGGTGCAAAGCTGATAACTTAGTGAGAAAATATAAATAAGAGCTGAGAAACCATATTGTCACCTTTATGAAACAATATGAGGGATGATGGCTAGAGGCAGGAGGATGGAGAGGCGACTGGAGTTAGAGCAGGTGGCCAGCAGGCAATGGAGCTTTGGACCCAACATGGGGTGGTATACAAGGGAAGATCTTTATGGAAGAGATTGATTTGTCTATTAAAGTTTTTAAAAGTATATTTGTATGGTGTTTACCATATGTCAAGCACTTATCTAAGAACTTTAAGTCATTTAGTCCTAATTATAATCTAACATGTTAGCTCCTATTATCACCTTCATTATATAGATGAGGAAACTGAGGCAGAGAGCAGTTAGTAAAATGAAGAATACACATTTAGTAAGTGGTGGGGAAAGAAGAGAGACTTACAAATGTTGTGTGTAGAGGTGAAGTACCAGAGCATGTAGGATTTTGATTGGGCAACTTTTGCCCCATGAGGAACATCTGGGAAGGAAGTGTCATATTTAGAGGGGATTTAAGGAAGTTTGCCCCTTAGTTTACGTCCTGGAAATGCTCTTGTTCATTTCCCATAAAGGCCTGCGTGTCGATTAAATCTTATTTTTAAAATCATAAACAAATATATTATAATTAAACAACAAACACAACAACTTTGTCCATGTACCAGTAATGACCGGTTGGGCACCATCCATGGCTTGCATGCCACATTTGAGGCAGCACTGACTTTGTGAAAAGACCATGATCTTTGATTTTAGGCAGAGCTGCACTGGAATTTCACGTCTGCCACCTAATGCCATCCAATTCTGTAATATCTACAAAAATGCTCACTCAGGCTAATAGTGAACATTTAGTGAAGGAAATGCACATAAATCAACTAGCATATTGCCCAACGTGCATTAAATGTTTGTCATTCCTATTGTCTCCACTCTCCCTTATTTCTCATCTCACCCCAACATTTATTTTTCTCCCTTCAGCTATATTGAACTACTTTGTAGGATTCTTAAATCAGATACACTCTCTTTTATTTCTTCACCTTTGTACATGCTATTCTTTCATCTCAGAACTCCTTCTTGCTCTCTGCCACTTCTTTGCTTGTCAATATCCCATTCACCTTGCAGATCCTAATTTTTGTCTCCATGGAAGATTCCCTGATTCCCTCAAGCAGCTTGAGGTGACTCTCATCTGTGCGCTCATCCCTCAAATGTTTCTTCTTTGGGTAGGGACCTCCACCCTAGTTATTTTACCCACCACTCAACCTGTCCAAATTCCCTTTCTAGACATGTGGAACTGTAACTGGGCTAGGGTATTGGAAGGTACAGTTGAGTCTGGGAAGGATTAGACAGATTTTGGAAATTGTAACACCAGTTGCAGAGCATGAATATTGGGAGAATCTGAAGTGCTTTGTTCAACAGCAATGTTGTGTTGGTGTCAAACAGTTCTGTCAATGACCCATTTGAAAGGTGAGGTCATTGAGGTGAGAGAATTGGGATTAAGGGCCATGATAGGCTGAATGGACTCCCAAAGAGATCCACATTCTGATTCCCAGAACCTGTGAATATATTTTCTTACATGACAACATGGACTTTGCAGGTGTGGTTTAGGATCTTAGGATGGGGAGATTATCCTGGATTATCTAGATAGGCCCAATGTCATCACAAGAGGGAGGCAGGAGGGTCAAATCCAGGGTCAGAAAAGGAGATCATGGAAGCAGGGGTCATGGAAGAGAGGGACTTGAAGATGCTACTATGCTGGCTTTGAAGATGGAGGAAGGGGCCATGAGCCAAGGAACACAGGCAGCTCTAGAAGCTGGAAAAGGCAAAAGAACGAATTCTCTCTCAGAGCCTCCAGAAGGAACACATCCCTGCTGATCCTTTGATTTTTAGCCCAGTAAGACCATTTCTGACTCCTGACCTCCCAAAAATGTAATAGAATAAATTTGTAGGATTTTTAAGCCACTAAGTTTGTGGAAATTCATTACAGCAGCAATAGGAAACTAATTGAGGAACAATTGGGCATAGAATACAGGGTCTAAGAGTTAAAGTAGAGTCTGGGATAGGTCTCTGAAATACTGTAAATAGTGAAGTAGCTGCATCAGTTTGTGTACTACAACTTGGACAATTGGCCCAGTGCCCACTGGCCCATTCAGAGTCACTTGAATGGAGGAAATGAGGGTATACATACAGACACACAGAGCATATGAAAACCATGGGAAAAACCATAATGTAATAATTGTATATTCTAAATCCAAGTATAGGTTCTAGCACCACACATATGTAAAATTTTATTATATAGGTATCTATGGAATCCCTATGTATGACAGAGGAGTGATATAATAGAACTTAAATAAAAAAGAAACACACATGTGACAGAGATTAATGATGGAACTGAACCATGACACTGCAATGTAGTGGTGTTGAAGAGTGAGGTGTGGGTAAGAATGGCTAGAAGCCTACCTACAAGGAAGAGAACCTCCATGGTAGGAGCAGGAATGTGTAGAGTATCCCACCTAATGTGATGAGAAGACCCTGGTATAGGCAGGGCTGAGCAGATGGTAGTCTTTATGGAGAGAAGGATTTTGTTGTATCGTTGCTTGGGTTATATGGTGGTTGGTATTGGGTAAGATGGTGCATAGACAGTGGCTTCAAATAACCACTGTTTTATTACCTCTTAGATTATATGCTGGTTGTTTCTTCTGCTCCACTTGATATTGGCTGGGTCAGCAGTCATCCAAGGGCTTGACCAATCTGGAAAATCTATGACAGTTTATGTAGATACATCTGGATCCTTGGAAGGGGATAGTTGGAAAGCCGGACTCAACTGAGACTGCTAGGCCTCTCTCTCTCTCTTTGCGTAGTCTCAGAGCCTCACTACACTAGCTTTTTAATTGTTCCTTACAAGAAGATAGCTGATCTTCTTACAGGGTATATCAGGACTCCCTGTGGTATGAAATGGGAAGCTGTCAGGCTCTCTTAAAGCTTAGGCCTGGAAATGGCATATCATCACTTCTTTATTCTTTAGTCACAGAGCTAGCCCATATTCAGTGTGGAAAATGACTATACAAAGTTGTGAATACTGAGTCATCATTCATCAGAAGCCATCTTTTGAAACTCATTAGCACAAATAGGGGACTGAGAACTAAGAGAAACTTGGTACATGAAAGAAGATGAGTTCATTTATATTCTCACTGAACTTGAGTCTAGCAGTCAATTGGATATATGGGGTTGGAGTTGGTGAGAACAATTTTGCTGCTCAGTCTTCATCAAGGAATACTGAAGAAAGTGGCCTGAGATAGAATTAAAAAATAAGGAAGTGGAAAATGTCACCAGGTGTCAATGATTGCAGACTTTAACTAAGGTGAGATGAGGACTAATCAACACCCACTGGGATGTTCACATTGGAGGTGACTGGTGGTGACAAAACACAGTAGGTCAGAAACCATCTGATTGGGCAGGGGGTATGGAATGACTACCAGAAATGTGGGTGGAGGCAGGTAGGGTAACCTGCTATCTCAATCTTGAAGGAGATATAGAAGAGCAGCTAGGGTGGGATGTGAAGGTCAGGAGAGGATTCTTATACTAGATTATGCACTTCTCTCCTGTTTGTCCCCACTATTAAACTATCAGCTCTATGAGAGCATGGGCTGCTTTTTTCCTTATTATTTTTAGGGTATCCAGTGCTGACTGAGACACAGTAGGTGCTTAATAGATATGTGCTGAATCAATTAATACCCTCAAAAGATAAATGGTTCATTAATTGTGCCACACTGTGGAATGTTCTACTATGAAGGAATTAAACAGAATGAAGTAGTTCTATCTGTATTTGAGAGTAATAAAACCCTAAACCTTACTGTTAAGAGAGAAAAAAAGCAAACCACAGAAACATAAGTAAAGTGTGACTTCTGAAACAAAAACTCTCATCTTCTGCCCCTAAATTTTTAAGAGTTCTTTAAATATTAGGGATTTTGGCCTTTTGTCTGTTATTTATATTGCAAATAAATTCTCCCTAGTTGCTGGTTGAATTTTGATTTTATTTATGATGTGGGGGATTTTTTGGCCATGCAGAAGCTATCTTTTAAAATTTTTATGCAGTCAAATTTCTCAACATTTTCTTTCATTGCATCTGGATTTTGAGTCATAGTTTAAAAACTTTTTCCTATACCCAGGCTAAAGAGGAATTCACCCATATTTGCTTCTAGCACTTTTATGGTATTTTTAACATTTAGATTCCTGATCTATTTGAAGTCTATTACTCTCTATATGGTGTGAAGTGTGTATCTAATTTTATCTTATTTTTTCCCAAACTGCTATCCAGTTGTCCAAGTACCATTTATTTTACAAGTCCATTTTTGTCCCAATGTATTGAGATCCCACCTTTATCATATACCAAAATTCTATTCCATTTTTATTTGGTTCTATCTATGGATTTTCGATTCTTTTTGTTTTTTTCCTCCAGTGTAAACATAACTTTTTATTATTTTTAAAATTTTCTATTGGAGTGTACTTATTTACAATATTGTGTTAGTTTCTGCTGTACAGCAAAGTGAATCAGTTATATATATATACATATATCCATTCTTTTCTTCCCATATAGGTCATTACAGAGTATTGAGTAGCGTTCCCTGTCCTGTACAGTAGATCCTTATTAGTTATCTATTTTATATATAGTAGTGTGTATATGTCAATTCCAATCGTATTGAGTAGCGTTCCCTGTCCTGTACAGTAGATCCTTATTAGTTATCTATTTTAATTATAGTAGTGTGTATATGTCAATTCCAATTTCCCAATTTATCCTGCCCCCCTTCCCCCCAGTAACCATAAGTTTGTTTTCTACATCTGTGACTCTATTTCTGTTTTGTAAATGAGTTCATTTGTACCATTTTTTAAGATTCCACATATAAGCAATATCATATGGTATTTGTCTTTGTCTGACTTACTTCACTATGACAATCTATAGGTCCATCCGTGTTGCTGCAAATGATATTATTTCATTCTCTTTTATAGCTGAGTAATATTGCATTGTATATATGTACCACATCTTCTTTACCTGGATATTTTATTCTATTCCACTGGTATGTCTATTCATAAGCCAGTTCCACACTGTTTTAATTACAGAGGCTCTATAGTGTGTTTTAATGTATGGTAGGGATAGTCCCCCCTCCCCTTGTAGCTTTTCTTCTTTAGTGTTTTCCTGGAGATTCTTGAATGATTATTTTTCCATATGAAGTTTAGTTATCAACTTGTCTAGTTCCATAAAGATGTATGTTGGTATTTTTATTGAGATTGCATCAAATTAAAATTAATTTAGGAAGAACTGACATCTTTATGATGTTGAGTCTTCGTGTCATAAACAAGGGATATCTTGACATTTGTTAAAGTCTCTGTTTTTGCCTTTTATGAGGATTTGAACGTTTATCTCATATAAGTTTTTCACATTTTTTGGTTAAATGTATTCCTAAGTATTTTATCCTCTTTGTTGTTATGGTTAATGGGATTTTTTCTACCATCGTGTTCTCTAATTGATTATTATTTATTTGTGTAAATGAAGACTATTGATTTATTTATGTCAATTTTATAGCCTGCTCCTCTAATAAAATATTTTATTATTTGAGTTATTTTTACCATTGATTCTCTAAGTTTTCCAGGTACACTTTCATGTAATATGCAAATAGAGATAATAGTGTATCCTCTTTTCCAATTCCTATGCCATAAATGAACTTCTCTTGTCATTGCATTGGCTAATACTTCTGGTAAAATGTTGAATAACAGTGGAGAGAGTAGACAACTTTAAATAGTTCTTGATATTAGTGAAAGTGCCTCTAGTGTTTCTTCCATTAAAAAATTATCAATTTCTACTGTATTAAGAATGAGTGTTCACTTTTTTCAAAGGTCTTTTATAGGTATCTACAGAAAGAATCATATGAGTTTTCTCTTTAGAACTATTGGTATTATATATTTTCTTTATGGAATTAATCATATTCAACCAACTTTGAATTATTAGCATAAAATCTTCCTGGTCATGGACTATTATTTTCTTAATATGCTGGATCTGTTTGCTAATATATTAATAAGTGATCATATTCTATGCTTTTATTCTTCATACTGTTTTTATAAGGTTTATGTTAAAAACTTATACTTCCTTTACCTAAAAAATTAAGTAGTTTTCCTTGCTTTTCAATACTGTAAAACAATTTACAGATCAATGGAACAATCAGGTCTTTGAAAGTTTGGTAGAATACCTCTGTGAAGTCATCTGGGCCTTGAGCTTTTCTGGTAGACTAGTCGATAACCTTTTCTCTTTCTTTTAGGAAAACTGGTCTATTTAGGCTTTCTAACTCTAATAGTATCAATTTTGGTAACAAATATTTCCTTAGGAAATTATTCATCTCACAAAGTTTTAAAATTTACTTTGATAGAAGCCTGTGAACTAGGTTGAATGATTTTCTGACATTTCTTCAGATTCAGTAGTTCTTTTCCCCCAATCCAAAACTGGGCAGAAGACCTAAATAGACATTTCTCCAAAGAAGACATACAGATGGCCAAGAAGCACATGAAAAGCTGCTCAACATCACTAATTATTAGAGAAATGCAAATCAAAACTACAATGAGGTATCACCTCACACCAGTTAGAATGGGCATCATCAGAAAATCTACAAACAACAAATGCTGGAGAGGATGTGGAGAAAAGGGAACCCTCTTGCACTGTTGCTGGGAATGTAAATTGATACAGCCACCATGGAGAACA
>NC_041234.1:29595301-29627399 GCF_002837175.3 Physeter macrocephalus | reverse complement strand
GAGACTGTCATACAGAATGAAGTAAGTCAGAAAGAGAAAAACAAATATCGTATATTAACACATATATGTGGAACCTAGAAAAATGGTACAGATGAACCGGTTTGCAGGGCAGAAATTGAGATACGGATGTAGAGAACAAACATATGGACACCAACCGGGGAAAGTGGCGGGGTGGTGGGGTTGGTGGTGTGATGAATTGGGCGATTGGGATTGACATGTATACACTGATGTGTATAAAATTGATGACTAATAAGAACCTGCTGTATAAAAAAAAATTAAAAAATTTTAAAAAATAGTTCTTTTCCCTTATAATTTCTTATTTTGTATAGTATGTCTTTGCTTTCTCCTTTTTTTCCTGATTATGTTAGCTAGTGGTATGTCTATTAATATTTTTCAAGAAACCAAGAAAGAACATGTTTTTCTCTTTTCTACATCATTACTACATTCTACTTGCTAATTTTATATTTAGTATGTACTTCTTCAACTTTCTTTTGACTTACCTTGTTTCTTTAATTGTTTGAACTATAAATTTAATTCATTTTTATGATTTTAGTTACTTATAATATTAAATTATTTTAAATGTTATTTAATTGATAAAAAGTGTAAGATTGAATTTTCCTCTAACCATGCTTTTCATGTATAACAAAGATCCTGATATATACTAATTTCACTATCTTTTTAAAAAATTACATAATTATAATTTCTATTTATTCTCTCATTCAAGTGTTGTTTAGTAGGTGGTCAATTAATTTTCAGTAAGAAATGTCATTTAAAAATGAAGAGAGGGACTTCCCTGGTGGTACAGTGGTAAAGAATACACCTTCCAATGCAGGGGACAGGGGATTGATCCCTGGCGGGGGGCAACTAAGATCCCACATGCCATGGGGCAACTAAGCCCACATGCCACAACTACTGAGCTCGCACGCCTCAGTGAGAGAGCCCGAGTGCCACAAACTACAGAGGCCACACGCTCTGGAGCCCGTGCGGCACAACTACAGAGCCCACACACCCTGGAGCCCATGAGGCACAACTAGAGAGAGAAAACCCGACGCCACAACTAGAGGGAAAGCCTGCATGCCACAACTAGAGAGAAGCCCAAGCGCCACAACGAACAGCCCGTGCACCGCAACGAAAGATCCCGCATGCCACAACTAAGACCTAACAGAGCCAAAAAGATAAAGAAAATAAAGTAAATAAATATTAAAAATATTTAAAAGTGAACAGAGACTCAGATATAATATCAAAGGCCTAGTGTCAACTGAGTCTCAGAAATAGATTAAAAAGAGCCTAATGTTAAAACATTTTTAGATATATCAATTAGTAAAAACTTCTCCAAATTGGTAACAATCACAAACCAACCAATTTAAGATCAGGAAACCTCAAACAAAATACCTCATAGGAATACATGCCCACACTCAACATAAACTGCTGAAAAACAACACAAATAAAAAACATTGAAGCAGACAGAACAAAAAATGTCACATTACCAATAGGAGAACAACAATTTGAGTAGCTGTGTATTTCTCATCAGAAACCACAGTGGCTAAAAGGAAGCAAAAATGTTTTCAAGTGTTAAAGAACTGTGAACCCCAAATTCTATATCCAGAAAAAATATCTTTAATGAATAAGCAATAAATATAGACATTCCATGAAGAAGGAAAACTAAGAGGATTCACTGCCAATAGACATTCTCTGAAAGAAATATTAAAGGAAGTTTAGACTGAAGAGAAATAAAACCAAAAGGAAACTTGGAATATTGAAAGTAAAGAAAGAACAAGAGAAATGATAAATATTTGGGTAAATAAAATGAACTAATCTTCTCATCTACTATTCTTTAAAATATGTTTGATGGTTGAAAGAAAAAATTGTCATGCTGTTCAAAGGGATTTTCAGTGTATGCATATGTAATATATAAGACAAATATAACAAAGGAAGAAATAAATGGATTCATAAGGTGTTAAAGACTCTATACTCCACTTGACATGAAAAATATGGATTATAAGTAGACTGTAAAAAGTTAAGTATCTATACAGAAATCCCTAGAACAATCACTGAAATATTTATACAAAGATATAAAGTAAAAAACATAACAGGTAAATTAAAATGGAATACTAATAAATGTTTAAACAAAAGAAGGCAATATGAGGAAACAGAGGAATATAGATAGGGGGAAGAAAGAGAAAACGTTTAAATTTAGACCTAAATCCAAGCATATTAATAAAGATGCAGACGTAGAGAATGGACTTGAGGACATGGGGAGAGGGAAGGGTAAGCTGGGATGAAGTGAGAGAATGGCATGGACTTATATACACTACCAAATGTAAAATAGATAGCTAGTGGGAAGCAGCTGCATAGCACAAGGAGATCAGCTTAGTGCTTTGTGACCACCTAGAGGGGTGGGATAGGGAGGGTGGGAGGGAGACGCAAGAGGGAGGAGATATGGGAATATATGTATGCGTATAGCTGATTCACTTTGCTATAAAGCAGAAAGTAACACACCATTGTAAAGCAATTATACTCCAATAAAGATGTTTAAAAAAATGTTTGGAAAGTCACTAAATAAATGAATGATTTCAGCCTTCAACAATCATAAATAGAAAACCTTGGGGAAAGAGAAGACTCTGACTTCAACACTTACTACATAATATTATTCAAATGTTAAGTTTTCAACAAAACCCCACAAAGTATAAAAAAATCAAACAAACAAAAAAAAACCCACAGAAAACTATGGCCCATTCACAGGAAAAAAAAAAAAAAAACTAAATTGAAAGAAACAATCCCTGAGAGATTCTAGACTTCTGAATTACTAAAAAAAAAAACTTCATATCAACTGTATTAAATATGATCAAAGAGTTAAAAGAAACCATAGACAATGAACTAAAGGAAATCAGGAAAACAATATATGAACAAAATGAGAAAATCTATGAAGAGATAGAAATTGTAAAAAGGAAAGAAATAGAAATTCAGGAGCTGAAAGGTACAGCAGTGGATTCATGAAAATATTCACTAGAGCAATTCAACAGTAGATCTGAGCAGGCAGAATAAAGAACCAGCAAATTTGAAGATAGAACAATTCAAATTATCCAGTCTTAAAGGAGAGTGAAAAATAATAAAGAACAGTGAAGACAGCCTAAGGAACCTGTGGGGTATTATCAAGCAGAGCAACATACACATTATAGGAGTCCAAGGAGGAAGAGAGAGAGAAAAGAACAGAAAGAATATTTGAAAAAATACTAGCCAAAACCTTAAGAAGTTTAACGGAATACATGAATCTACGTATTAAAAAGCTCAAAAAACTCCCAGTAGGATATACTCAAAGAGATGCACACTGAAATACAATTTAAGCAAACTGTCAAAACACAAATATGAACAAAGAATTGTGAGTACAGCAAGAGAGATATGACTCTTCACATGAAGGATATTCTCAATAAGAAAAATGTATGATTTCTCATCAGAAGCCATGGAGGACAGAAGGCAGGGGGATGACACTTAAAATGCTAAACAAAAAAACTGACAAAAATTCTACATCCAGCAAAACTATAAAATATCTAGGAATAAACCTACCTAAGGAGACAAAAGACCTGTATGCAGAAAATTATAAGACACTGATGAAAGAAATTAAAGATGATACAAATAGATGGAGAGATATACCATGTTCTTGGACTGGAAGAATCAACATTGTGAAGATGACTCTACTACCCAAAGCAATCTACAGATTCAATGCAATCCCTATCAAACTACCACTGGCATTTTTCATAGAACTAGAACAAAAAATTTCACAATTTGTATGGAAACACAAAAGACCCCGAATAGCCAAAGCAATCTTGAGAACGAAAAATGGAGCTGGAGGAATCAGGCTCCCTGACTTCAGACTATACTACAAAGCTACAGTAATCAAGACAGTATGGTACTGGCACAAAAACAGAAATATAGATCAATGGAACAGGATAGAAAGCCCAGAGATAAACCCACACACATATGGTCACCTTATCTTTGATAAAGGAGGGAAGGATATACAGTGGAGAAAAGACAGCCTCTTCAATAAGTGGTGCTGGGAAAACTGGACAGCTACATGTAAAAGTATGAAATTAGAACAATCCCTAACACAATGGAACAGGATAGAAAGCCTAGAGATAAACCCACACACCTATGGTCACCTTATCTTTGATAAAGGAGGCAGGAATGTACAGTGGAGAAAGGATAGCCTCTTCAATAAGTGGTGCTGGGAAAACTGGACAGCTACATGTAAAAGTATGAGATTAGAACACTCCCTAACACCATACACAAAAATAAGCTCAAAATGGATTAAAGACCTAAATGTAAGGCCAGAAACTATCAAACTCTTAGAGGGAAACACAGGCAGAACACTCGATGACATAAATCACATCAAGATCCTTTTTGACCCACCTCCTAGAGAAATGGAAATAAAAACAAAAATAAACAAATGGGACCTAATGAAACTTAAAATCTTTTGCACAGCAAAGGAAACCATAAACAAGACGAAAAGACAACCCTCAGAATGGGAGAAAATAGTTACAAATGAAGCAACTGACAAAGGATCATTCTCCAAAATTTACAAGTAGCTCATGCAGCTCCATAACAAAAAAACAAACAACCCAATCCAAAAATGGGCAGAAGACCTAAATAGACATTTCTCCAAAGAAGATATACAGATTGCCAACAAACACATGAAAGAATGCTCAACATCGTTAATCATTAGAGAAATGCAAATCAAAACTACAATGAGGTATCATCTCACACCGGTCAGAATGGCCATAGTCAAAAAATCTAGAAACAATAAATGCTGGAGACGGTGTGGAGAAAAGGGACACTCTTTCACTGCTGGTGGGGATGTGAACTGGTACAGCCACTATGGAGAACAGTATGGAGGTTCCTTAAAAAACTACAAATAGAACTACCATATGACCCAGCAATCTCACTACTGGGCATATACCCTGAGAAAACCATAATTCAAAAAGAGTCATGTACGAAAATGTTCACTACAGCTCTATTTACAATAGCCAGGAGATGGAAGCAACCTAAGTGTCCATCATCGGATGAATGGATAAAGAAGATGTGGCACATATATACAATGGAATATTACTCAGCCATAAAAAGAAACGAAATTGAGTTATTTGTAGTGAGGTGGATGGACCTAGAGTCTCTCATACAGAGTGAAGTAAGTCAGAAAGAGAAAGACAAATTCCGTATGCTAACAGATATATATGGAATCTAAGAAAAAAAATGTCATGAAGACCCTAGGGGTAAGACAGGAATAAAGACACAGACCTACTAGAGAATGGACTTGAGGATATGGGGAGGTGGAAGGGTAAGCTGTGACAAAGTGAGAGAGTGGCATGGACATATATACACTACCAAACGTAAAATAGATAGCTAGTGGAAAGCAGCCGCATAGCACAGGGAGATCAGCTTGGTGCTTTGTGACCACCTAGAGGGGTGGGATAGGGAGGGTGGGAGGGACGGAGACGCAAGAGGGAAGAGATATGGGAACATATGTATGTGTACAACTGATCTACTTTGTTATAAAGCAGAAACTAACACACCATTGTAAAGCAGTTATACTCCAATAAAGATGTTAAAAAAAAGGAAAAAAATGGTGCTGGGAAAACTGGAAGCCATTGGAAATGTTTCTCAAAAAATTAAAAATAGAACTTCCATATATTCCAGCAATCCCACTTATGGTTATATACCTGAGGACATGAAATCACTATCTTGAAGCGATATCTGCATTCTGTGTTCATTGCAGCATTATTTACCATAGCCAAGACATAAAAACAACCTACATGTCCACTGATGACTGCGTGGGTAAAGAATATATGGTATATATTTACAATGGAATATTATACAGCCATAAAACAGAAGGTAATCCTGCCATTTGCAACAACATAGATGGAACTTGAGTTCGTTATGCTAAGTGAAATAAGTTAGACAGAGAAAGACCAATAATGAATGACCTCATTCATATGTGGGATCTAAAAACAAAAACAGAAACAACTGAACTCATGGAAAGAGAGAACAGATTGGTGGTTGCCAGAGGTGGGGAGTGAGGAGTGGGGGAAGTGATTGAAGGTGGTCAAAATGTACAAACTTCTAGTTATAAGATAAATAAGTCCTGGGGCTGAAATTACAGCATGGTGACTATAGTTAGCAATCTTGTACTGTGTATTTGAATGTTCCTAAGAGATTAGATGTTAAAAGTCCTCATCACAAGACTTTGATATCACTTTGATATACACAAGTATTTATTTCTAGGCTCTCTATACTATTCCATTGGTCTATATGTCTATCTTTATGCCAGTACTATACTGTTTTAATTTCTGTAGCCTTGTTGTAAGTTTTGAAATTGGCAAATGTGAGACCTCCAAATTTGTCCTTGTTTCTCAAGATTGTTTTGGCAATTTGAAGTCCCTTGAGATTCCACATGAATTTTTAGATTTATTTTTCTATTTCTACAAAAAAACCTGGGATTTTGATAGGAAATGCATTGAATCTGTCAATCACACTTTGTAGTGTTGATTTCTAACAATATTAAGTCTTCTAATCCATGAACACAGGATGTCTTTCCATTTATTTGTGTCTTTAATTTCTTTCAGTGATGTTTTATAGTTTTCAGTGAGCAAGCCTTTCACCTGCTTGGTTAAGTTTATTCCTAAGTATTTTGTTGTTTTTGATTCTATTGTAAATGGAACTGTCTTCTTAATTTACTTTTAGGATTGTTTATTCTTAGTATACAGAAATACAACTGATATTTGTGTGCTGAATTTGTATCCTGTAACTTTGCTGAATTTATTAGTCCTAACAGATTTTTTTGTAGTATCTTTTGGTTTAATAGCATTATGCTGTCTGTATATCATCAAATTATTTTTGACAAGTATGCCAAAACCATTCAATGCAGAGAGAACAGCCTTTTCTACCATTGGTGTTGGGAAAACTGGATATCCACAAGCAAAAGAATGAACCCTTACTTTGGACCCTTACTTTATACTATATCCATCAAAATGGATCACAGACCTAAACATAAGAGCTGCAACTGTAAAACTCTTAGAAGCAAATATAAGGGGACAGCTTCATGTCATTGGATTTGGTAATTTTTTTTTTTTTTGGATATGACACAAAGCGCACAGGCAACAGAAGAACAAAAACCAGATAAATTGGACTTCATGAAAATTAAAACCTTTTGTGCATCAAAGGACACTATCAACAGAATGAAAAGGGAGCTCACAGAATGGAAGAAAATACTTACAAATGTATCTAATAAGGGATTAATAGAATATGTAAAGATCTCCTACAACTCAACAGCAAAAACAACTAAAAATAGGCAAAGAACTTGAATAGACACTTATCTGAGAAGATGGATTAATGGCCAATAAGCACATGAAAAGATGCTCAGCATCACTAATCATTAGGGAAATGCAAATGAATTCCACAATGAGATAGCAGTTAACATTCATTAGGATGGCTATTACCCCCCAAAAATGGAGAATGAAACACTTCCTTTGTCTCTCCCCTTCAATCTACAACCAGTAAATCATCCATAATTCAACAAAGGCTCCCCTGCCCAACACACCAGAAGACAGAAAGTTCTACACATCTGTAGATCTAAAGGTGGGTGGACTAGAATACATAGAGGAGGCGGAACCAGGGTGAACAGTGGAGGCTGTGCCTGCAATCCCAGCCCCAGGCACAGTGATGGGCCCCCCAGCCCCGGAGAACCTGGTAGCAGCAGCAGAGACAGCACACATGACTCCAGCCTCCCAGTGACAGCAGCACTCTCTACCACAGGAACCAAACAGCAGCAGCAGCAGAGCCTGCAACCACATCCTTCCAGCCACAGAGGCACCTGCCACTCCAGCCCCCCAGCACACAGTGGCTGCACCTTCAAACTTGACAACTCCAGATGTGGCAGAGGCATGCCCCCGAACCTCCCCCTCTCCCTGAGGCAGTGGAGCCTGCAACCCAGGCAACCCAGACACAGTGGAAGCACCCACCAACCCAGTGCCCCAGGCGTCAATGCCATCAACAGCAGTGACACTGGCAGCAACAAGCCACCAGCAACCCCAGAGGCACAAGCAGTGACAAAGAGGGCATCAGATGGCACCTCTATCAGAGGTAGTAGAGTGTAGAAAGTGTAGATTCTCAAATATACCCAGAGGAAGCTCAGGTAGGAGAAACCAAAAACTTGTGCTTTAGCGCCACCTACTGAAAAACAAAAGAAAGGCCTCTAATCACAAATCTCTTGAATTGTTAGAATCAAGTAAAAAAAAAAAAGAACTTTATGTAAAGAAGATAGGTGTTATTTTAAATGTACCAGTAGAGGAACCACTCATCAAACACCATGAAAATACACAGTAACATGGTATCACAAAAAAAGACAAAACTCCAGAAACCAAACTTAATATGGAACATTGCAATCTAACTGAGAGAGAATTCAAAATAGCTGTCATGAAGAAACTCAATGAGCTACAACAAAACTCAGAAAGGCAGTTCAATGAGCTAAGGAGTAAAATTAATAAACAGAATGAATACCTTACCAAAGAGACTGAAACTTAAAAGAACCAAATAGAAATTCTGGAGCTGAAGAACTCAATAAATGAAATGAAGACTGCACTAGAAATCATTGGAAATAATGCCAACAATATGGAAGAGAGAATCAGTGAGCTTGAAGACAGAAATCTAGAAATGATACAGGTAGAAAAGGAGAAAGAACTAAGAACTATAAAAAAAGAAGAAAGAAAGAAAGAAAGAAAGAAAGAAAGAAAGAAAGAAAGAAAGAAAGGAAAGAAAGAAAGAAATTCTATGAGACTATCTGACTTCATTTGAAAGGTCAATATAAGGATAATTGGTATCTCAGAAGGAGAAGAGAGGGAGAAGGGAAAAAAGAGATTATTTAAAGAAATAATAGCTGAGGGCTTCCCTGGTGGCGCAGTGGTTGAGAGTCCGTCTGCCAATGCAGGGGACATGGGTTCATACCCCGGTCTGGGAGGATCCCACATGCTGTGGAGTGGCTGGGCCCGTGAACCATGGCCGCTGAGCCTGTGCGTCTGGAGTCTGTGCTCCGCAACGGGAGAGGCCACAACAGTGAGAGGCCCGCGTACCGCAAAAAAAAAAAAAAAAAAAAAAAAAAAAAAAAAAAAGCTGAGAACTTCCCAAACCTGGGGAAGGAATCAGGTATTCGATTCCATGAAGCTAATAGAATACCTAATTACCACAACACAAACAGACCTTCTCCAAGACACATTATTTTAAAACTGTCAGAAGTCAACGACAAAGAAAGAATTTTAAAGACAGCCAGAGAAAAAAGAAAGGTAATCTACAAAGGAACCGCCATTAGGCTACCAGCAGATTTCTCAGAAACTCTACAGGCCAGGAGAGAGTGGAATGACATACTCAAAATACAGAAGGATAAAAGCTGTCATCCAAGAATACTCTATCCAGCAAAGTTATCCTCCAGATATGAAAGAGAAATAAAGGCTTTCCCAGACAACCAGAATGGAGGGAGTTCATAACCACTAGACCTGCTTTATAAGAATTGTTGAAAGGAGTTCTTCTACCTGAAATAAAGGGCAAGAGTACACAAAATTTTGAGTAAAATGATAAATAGAATCAGAAAGTTGCAACTCTATATAAAAGTATGTTCTCAAACAATTATAGCATAAAGTTTAAAGGAGAAAAAGCAATAAAAATAACTATATCTAATTCAATTTGGCAACTAACTCACAACATAAAAAGAGATAATTTGAGGCAACAGAAATATAAAAGGGAAAGAGGAAAATGAAGGAAGCCACATAGGCAAGTGAAAATAAGATGCTATCAGCAGAAAAACGACTATTTTATCTATGATATGTTTTATACAAACCTCATGGTAACCATGAAACATAAATCTAGAGCAAAGACACAAGACATAAAAAAAATAAACTGAGAAAAGCATTGCAGAAAACCACTAAACTAAAATGGAAGACAGAAACACAAGGAAAAATAAACAATGGAGATATAGAATAACCAGAAAACAAAAGATAAAATGCCAGTATTAAGCCCTCATGTATCAATAATCACCCTAAATGTAAATGGATTTAATTCACCAGTCAAAAGACACAGAGTGGCTGGATGGATTAAAAAACAAGACCCAACTATATGCTGCCTCCAGGAGACTCAGCTCTAAAGTCAAACACAGGTTCAATGGGAAGAGATGGAAAATGATACTCCAAACAAATGACTGCCAAGAGAAAGCAAGCATAGCCATATTCATATAAGAATAAATAGACTTCAAGCCAAAAATGGCAACAAGACACAAAGATGGACACTATATAATGATAAATGGGACAATTCATTAAGAGGACATAAAAATTATAATATATGTGCAGCCAACATCAGAGCACCAAAATATAAACAGCAATTATTAACAGACTCCTAAAGTGAGAAAATGACAGCAACACAATAAGAGTAGGGGGCTTTAACACCCAATGGAAAGATTATCCAGACAAATAGTCAAGAAGGAAATAGTACTTTTATTTAATTTTTTAAATTTTATTTATTTATGGCTGTGTTGGGTCTTTGTTGCTGCGTGCTGGCTTTCTCTAGTTGTGGCGAGCAGGGGCTACTCTTCATTGTGGTGTGCGGGCTTCTCATTGCAGTGGCTTCTCTTGCTGCAGAGCATGGGCTCTAGGCATGCAGGCTTCAGTAGCTGCAGCACACGGGCCCTAGAGTGTGTGGGCTTCAGTAGTTGTGGCGTGCGGGCTCTAGGGCACACAGGCTTCAGTAGCTGTGGTGCATAGGCTCAGTAGTTGTGTCTTGTGGGCTCTGGAGTGCAGGTTCAGTAGTTGTGGCTCACAGGCTTAGTTGCTCCATGGCATGTGGAGTCTTCCCAGACCAGGGACCGAAACTGTGTCCCCTGCATTGGCAGGAAGATTCTTAACTACTGTGCCACCAGGGAAGTCTGGAAATAGTACCTTTAAGTGAAACAATAGGCCAGATGGAGTTCATAGATTTGTAGAGAACATTCCATCCAAATGCAGCAGAAAACACATTCTTGTCAAGTACACGTGGAACATTCTCAAGGATAGACCAAATATTGGGACATAAAACAAGTCTCAATAAATTTAAGAATATTGAAATCATATCAAGCATCCTTTCCAACCACAATGGTATGAAATTAGAAATCAACTACAAGAAGAAAGTTGAAAAAATCACAAATATGTGGAGACTAAACACCATACTACTGAACAACTATTGGGTATAATGAAGAAATCAAAGGAGAAATAAAAAAATACCTGAAGAATGAAAATGAAAATATGGCATACCAAAATCTATGGGATTCTGCAAAAGTGCTACTAAGAGGGAATTTATAACACTGCTACTAAGATGGAATTTATAGAGGCCTATCTCAAGAAACAAGAAAAATCTGAAACTAACTATCTAGCCTTACAACTAAAGGAGCTAGAAAAAGAACAAGCAAAGCCCAAAGTTAGTAGAAGGAAGAAAACAATAAGGATTAGAGTGGAAATAAATGAAATAGAGACTAAAAAGACAATAGAAAAGATCCATGAATCTAAGAGATAGTTCATTGAAAGGATAAACAAAATTGACAAACCTTTATCTAGATTCACTAAGGAAAAAAAGAGAGAAGGCTCATATAAAGAAAATCAGAAATGAAACAGAACTTACAACATATAACACAGAAATACAAAGTATTATAAAAGAATACTATAAACAGCTATATGCCAACAAACTGGACAACCTAGAAGAAATGGATTATTTCATAGAAACATTCAACCATACAAGACTGAATCACGAAGAAACAGACATTCTGAATAGACTGATCACTAGTAAGGAGATTGAAACAATAATCAAAAACCTCCCCCAAAACAAAAGTCCAGGAACAGATGGCTTCATAGGAGAATTCTAGCAAACATTCAAAGAAAATTTAATACCTATCCGTCTCAAACTCTTCTAAAAATTGAAGAGGGAACATTTCCCAATTCATTTTATGTAGCCAACATTACCCAAATACCAAAACCAGACAAAGACACCACAAAAAAAGAGAAAATTATAGGTCAATATCTCTGATGAACACAGATGCAAAAGTTCTCAACAAAATATTAGCAAACTGAATAAAATCCATTAAAGGATAATATGTCATGATCAAATGAGATTCATTTCAGGGATGCAAGGATGGTTTAAAATCCACAATTCAATCAATGTGACATATCACAATAACAAAAATGAAAGATAAAAAATCATATGAGCATCTTGATAGATGCAAAAGAGCAATTGATAAGATTCAACACCCATTTATGATGAACACTCTCAATAAAATGGGTATAGAAGGAACATACCTCAATAAAGGACAAATATGACAAACCCACATTGAGTAAGTTCATACTCAATGGTGAAAAACTGAAAGCTATCCCTCTAAAATCAGGAACAAGACATGGATGCCCACTCTATGTTCCAATTCAACATAGTATTGGAAGTCCTAGCCAGAGCAATTAGGCAAGAAAAAGAAATAAAAGGTATCTAAGTTGGAAGGAAAGAACTAAAACTGTCACTATTTGTGAATTGCATGATTTTATATATAGAAAACCCTAAAGACTCCACCGAAAAAACTATTTGAAACAATAAATAAATATAGTAAAGTTGCAGGGTACAAAATCAATATACAAAAATCTGTTGTGTTTCTATACACTAACAACAAACTAGCAGAAAGAGAAATTAGGAAAACAAACCCATTTATTGATACAATTGCAACAAAAAGAATAAAATACCTAGGAATAAATTTAAACAAGGAGGCAAAAGACCTGTACACTTATAAATGTAAGACATCATTGCAAGAAATGGCAGAAGACACTAAGAAATGGAAATATCTGTGCTCATGGATTAGAAAAATTAACATTGTTAAAATGTCCACATTACCTAAAACAATCTACAGATTCAATGCAATGCCTATCAAAATCACAATGACATTTTTCACAGAAATAAAACAAAACATCCTAAAATTTATGCAATAACCAATGCCAAAGCAATCCCAATAAAAAAGAACAAAGCTGGAGGTATCACACTCCCTGGTTTCAAATCATACTACAAAGCTATAATAATCAAAACAGCATGGCATTGGCAGAAAAATAAACACACAGATCAATGGAACAGAATTGAGACCCCAGATAAACCCACACATATATGGTCAATTAATTTATAACAAAGGAGCAAAGAACATACAATGAAGAAAGGACCGTCTCGCTAATAAATCGTGTTGGGAAAACTGTACAGCCACATGCAAAAGAATGAAACTAGACCACTATCTTACACCATACAAAAAAGTCAACTCAAAATATATTAAAGACTTGAATGTAAGACCTGAAACCATAAAACTCCTAGTAGAAAACATAGGCAGCATGCTCCTTTACATTGGTCTTAGCAATATCTTTCTGGATGTCTCCTCAGGCAAGGGGAACAAAACCAAAAAGTAAACAAATGGAAATACACCAAACTAAAAATCAAGTGCACAGCAAAGGAAACCATCTCCAAAATAAAAAGACAACCTACCAAATGGGGGAAGATATTTGCAAATTATATGTCCAATAAGGGGTTAATATCTAAAATATATAAAGAACTCATACAGCTCAACAATAACAAAAAAACAAACAACCTAATTTAAAAAATGGGCATAGGAGCTGAATAGACATTTTTCCAAAGGAGACATACAGATGGACAACAGGCACATGAAAAGACATTCAGCATCACCAATTATTAGGGCAATGCAAATGAAAACCACAGTGAGATATCACCTCATACCTGTTAGGATGGCTATTACCAAAAAGGTTATAAATGACAATTGTTGGCAAGGATGTGTGGAAAAGGGAAACTTTGTGCACTGTTGGTGGGAATGTAAATTGGTGCAGCCACTATGGAAAACGGTATGGATATTCCTCAAACAATTAAAAATAACAATTATCATGTGATCTAGCAATTCTACTTCTGGGTGTTTATCCCAAGAAAACAAAATCACTAATTTGAAAAACACCCTTATGTTTATCACAGCATTATTTACAATACCTAAGATATGGAAACAACCTAAGTACCCACTGATGATGAATGAATAAAGATGGGGTTTATACACACACACACACATATATACGCATAATGGAATACTAGTCAACCATAAAAAAGATTAAATCTTGCCATCTACAACGACATGGATGGACCTTGAGGGTATTACATTAAGTGAAATAAGTCAGACAGAGAAAGACAAATGCCATATGATTTCAATCATATGCGGAACATAAAAAGTTTTAAATGAACAAACACAAATAAATGAACAAATCAAACAAAACAAAAACTAAAACATAGATACAGAGAACAAAGTAGTGTTTACCAGAGGGGAGGGGGTGTAGGGGGAGGGCAAAATGGGTAAAGGGAGTCAATTGTATGGTGATGGATAGAAACTAAACTTTTGGTGGTTAGCATACTGTAGTATATACAGAAGTCAAAATATATACAGAAGTCAAAATATAATGGTATACACATGAAACATATAATGTTAAAACCAATGTTACTTCAATGAAAATTATTTTAATTATTAAAGTTATTTCAGTTATTTAATTTAAAAATTTTAATGGAGAAAACAAATTTGGTAAGGATGTGGAGAAAGTGCAACCCTTGCGCATTGCTTGTGGGACCATAAAATGGTGCAGCTGCTGCGGAAAACAGTTTGGCTGTTCCTCAAAAAATTAAAAATAGAATTAGTGTATGATCCATTAATTCCACTTCTGAGTATTTTCCAAAAAGAACTGAAAGGAAGGGCTTGAACAGATTTTTGTACATTCATGAACATAGCAGCATTATTCACAATGGCCAAAAGGTTGATGTAACCCTCAGTGTTGTCTATCAACATATGAATGGATAAATAAAAGGTGGTATATACAGACAATGGAATATTATTCAGCCTTAAAAAGATAGAAAATTCTGACACATGCTATAACATGGATAAATCTTGAAGACATTATGCTAAGTGAAAGAACTAGTCAGAAAATGACATTTTGTATGTTTACACTTATATGATTTACTAGTGTAGTCAGATTCATAGAAACATAAAGTAGAATGGTGGTTTTCAGGGGCTGAGGGAGAGGGGAATGCAAAGTTGTTTAACGAATACAGAATTTCAGTTTGGGAAAATGAAAAATTTCTGGAGATGGATGGTGGTGATGTTTGCACAATAATGTTAATGAACTTAATGCTGCTGAACTGTACATTTACAACTAGTTAGAATGGTTAATTTTATCTTATGTTACCACAATTTTTTAAAATAAGTCACATTGTCCCAAAATACAAAAGTCAAAAAAAAAGAAAAGCTCTTTCTCCCTAACTTTTGAGATGCTTGCAGATCTCATGGTCAGAGAATTTTCCCTATGCAATAGTCTCTTTCCTCCCTCTTGGAAAAATCCTTACCTATAAAAAATAGTAATCAACTATGAAAAACAAAGATCATAATAACATATTTTAGGTTTTATATCACATGTAGAAGTAGAACATAGCAATATTAGCATAAAGTTGGAGGCAAAAGAAATGAAAGTAGAATACTGCATGTTTTTTATTTCATACATGAAGCGGTACAGTATTATTTAAAGGTTGATTATGATAAGTAACATTTTTAAAAAAACCTTCCAAGAAAGAACTCTTTCAGCTCAGATCACTTTACTGGGGAATTCTACCAAATATTTAAAGCAGAAATAATACCAATTTTTTACAAGCTTTTCTAGAAACTTGAAGAGGTAATACTTCCCTACTCATTCTCTGAGGCCAGCAATACAATGGTACCAAAACCAAGCAATGATGTTTCAAGAAAAGAAAACTACAGACCAAATATTTCATGAATACAGATGCAAGCATTCTTATATATAAATATGATAATACATCATGTTCATGCACTATTTTAATCACTTTAACTACTCAGAATAATCCTTATATGGTAGGTACTACTATTGGCTACATTTTATAGGTAACAACATCCAGCTACAAGAAATTCAAATAACTTGCCCAAGGTCACAGTCTGAGAGCCTGGACAGACAAGAAATATTAGCCTTTCTAGTCTGCCCTTATCTGACTCCATGACAAGTACTTAAAAGTTCATGTTAACAGAAACAAACATCTACCAAAACCTCCCCTCCCCAGGCTGTCCACTGAATATGTATTTTGCTACCACTGGGGACAACTTACTTATCTATCGAAGTAGCAACTCTTCATCCAACTATCAGTATCTGCTAAGATATACATAGAACATGCATTGAGTCTTTGCCATGGACATTGTTTTACATATTTAAAAACAAGTACATGATAAATTTAAATAGTTGTATTATTAAAATTTATATAGTTATAAATGGCTATATTTATAGTAGCAGGTTAGATTATAGGTGAAGTTTATATAGAGTGAATTCCTGCATATAAACCAACATAAATTTTACTTTTCCTTGAAAAAAATTTAAAAATAAATAAATAAATGGCTTAACTAGCCTATCACACTAAGCATCCATGCTAGGATCAAAGGGAAGTCTAGTCTTCTTGGGGTCTTAACACCCCTCGTTATAAAGACAGGGATTTTAATAGGGTGTGTGTGTGGCTTTAAAATAAACTTGCTTTCATGGATAGAACTGCAAAATTTTCAGTGATATGCAGTTTATCAAGAGATAACTAAAGAATGTTCCAAGAGCATGCTAGTTGAGGTTAACTGTTGAAAAATGGCAGTATTTCTATATAAAAATGTGTATGTAACTTTTTTCATTTAAAGTGAAAATTTTGTTTTCTATGTAATGAAATATGATCCAGAGACTATTTTGAGGTATGTAAAAATCATTTGTGCGCTCAATGAGTTAAAGCATTCTCAACAATTTCAGATCTTTTTTTGCTCATAATGCTGAATTTTTACATTTTTAACATATATTTGTACCTCTAGTTCTGGCCGAAACGCAATAGCCCCATTACTTCCTGGTTCTACCTCTTACAAATAAAAATCCAAAGATAAAACAAGCATAGGAAGATTCTGAAAGATGGAAATAAGAAAGCAGACTGCCTCAGAAACTCAGGACTTGAGGTACAAGACAGTGGTGAGGTCCCTGGGTTTTCCTTTTGCCTGCCATATATCGCAGACAGACTGCTGGATAAACCTGCCGTCTGGAAATGCCAACAGTTGCAGATAAAAATTTTTATTATAAAATTTAAAACAATGGTAAATGTGAGTGTTTCCTTAATTTCTCTTTCTGATTTTTCATTGTTAGTATATACGAATGCAAGAGATTTCTGTGCATTGATTTTGTATCCTGCTACTTTACCAAATTCACTGATTAGCTCTAGTAGTTTTCTGGTGGCATCTTTAGGATTCTCTATATATAGTATCGTGTCATCTGTAAACTGACAGTTTTACTTCTTTTCTGATTTGGATTCCATTTATTTCTTTTTCTTCTCTGATTGCTGTGGCTAAAACTTCCAAAAATATGTTGAATAATAGTGGTGAGAATGGGCACCTTTGTCTTGTCCCTGATCTTAGAGGAAATGGTTTCAGGTTTTCACCATTGAGAATGATGTTGGCTGTGAGTCTGTCATATATGGCCTTTATTATCTTGAGCTAGGTTCCCTCTATGCCCACTTTCTGGAGAGTTTTTATCATAAATCGCTGTTGAATTTTGTCAAAAGCTTTTTCTGCATCTATTGAGATGATCATATGGTTTTTATCCTTCAATTTGTTAATATGGTGTATCACATTGATTGATTTGCATATATTGAAGAATCCTTGCATTCCTGGAATAAACTCCACTTATCATGGTGTATGATCATTTTAATGTGCTGTTGGATTCTGTTTGCTGGTATTTTGTTAAGGATATTTGCATCTATGTTCATCAGTGATATTGGCCTGTAGTATTCTTTTTTGGTGACATCTTTGTCTGGTTTTGGTATCAGGGTGATGGTGGCCTCAAAGAATGAGTTTGGGAGTGTTCCTCCCTCTGCTATATTTTGGAAGAGTTTCAGAAGAAAAGGCGTTAGATCTTCTCTAAATGTTCGATAAAATTTACCATTGCAACAAGAAGAATAAAATACATAGGAATAAACCTACCTAAAGAGACAAAAGACCTGTATGCAGAAAACTATAAGACACAGATGAAAGAAATTAAAGATGATACAAACAGATGGAGAGATATACCATGTTCTTGGATTGGAAGAATGAAAGTATGGTACTGGCACAAAAACAGAAATATAGATCAATGGAACAGGATAGAAAGCCTAGAGATAAACCCACACACCTATGGTCACCTTATCTTTGATAAAGGAGGCAAGAATATACAATGGAGAAAAGACAGCCTCTTCAATAAGTGGTGCTGGGAAAACTGGACAGCTACGTGTAAAATAATGAAATTAGAACACTTCCTAACACCATACACAAAAATACACTCAAAATGGATTAAAGACTTAAATATAGGAAAACATAGGCAGAACACTCTTTGACATACATCACAGCAAGATCCTTTTTGACCCACCTCCTAGAGTAATGGAAATAAAAACGAAAATAAACAAATGGGACCTAATGAAACTTAAAAGCTTTTGCACAGCAAAGGAAACCATATACAAGACGAAAAGACAGCCCTGAGAATGGAAGAAAATATTTGCAAACAAAGCAACTGACAAAGGATTAATCTCCAAAATATACAAGCAGCTAATGCAGCTCAATATCAAAAAAACAAACAACCCAATCCAAAAGTGGGAGGAAGACCTAAATAGACATTTCTCCAAAGAAGACATACAGATTGCCAACAAACCCATGAAACCCAACATCACTAATCATTAGAGAAATGCAAAGCAGAACTACAATGTGCTATAACCTCACACTGGTCAGAATGGCCATCATTAAAAATCTACAAACAATAAATGCTGGAGAGGGTGTGGAGAAAAGGGAACCCTCCTGCCCTGTTGGTGGGAATGTACAGTGATACAGCCACTATGCAGAACAGTATAGAGGTTCCTCAAAAACCTAAAAATAGAGCTACCATATGACCCAGTAATCCCACTACTGGGCATATACCCTGAGAAAACCAGTCCTAGAGTCTGTCATACACAGTGAAGTAAGTCAGAAAGAGGAAAACAAATACCGTATGCTAACACATATATATGGAATCTAAAAAAATGTTTCTGATGAACCTAGGGGCAGGATAGGAATAAAGATGCAGACATAGAGAATGGACTTGAGGACACGGGGAGGGGGAAGGGTAAGCTGGGATGAAGTTAGAGAGTAGCATTGACATATATACACTACCAAACATAAAATAGATAGCTAGTGCGAAGCAGCTGCATAGCACAGGGAGATCAGCCTGGTGCTTTGTGACCACCTAGAGGCATGGGATAGGGAAGGTGAGATGGAGGCTCAAGAGGGAGAGGGTATGGAGATATATGTATACATATAGCTGATTCACTTTGTTATATAGCAGAAACTAACACAACATTGGAAAGCAAATATACTCCAATAAAGATGTAAAAAAATTAAAAAAAATAAAAACATACAAAGAAGAAGATGTTTAAATAAGCCCTTTAGCCAAAGGTATTGGAATAGGGCAACCTAGCAAAACAGAAAACTTTTGACAATACCTGCCCAACTCCAAGCCAGCACCAATGGTAAAATTATCTCGACTGATATCAGGAAGGCCAAGAGGGGAGCTTAACTACCCTACCCCAGCTAGTGGAATGAGGTAAAACGTAGCAGTGTAAAATGAATCCAAAGCAATCAGAAGAAAGGAAATAATTAAGATAAAACCAGGCATCAATAAAATTGAAAACCTATTATCAATAAAGCCAAAAGCTCTTTCTTTGAAAACAGCAATAAAATTGACAAACCTTTAATGAGTTTGACAAAAAATAACATGAAAGAAAACAAAAATTATTAATATCAAGTTTGAACTGGGGAATATAATTATAGATCCTTTAAAAGGATACTTAGGGATGATTATAAACAATTGTACAAACACAAATTTGACAATGTAAATAAAATAGAAAAATTCCTTTTTAAAATTTATTTTCTTAGTGAAGTACAGTTGATTTACTATGTTGTGCCAATCTCTGCAGTACAGCAAAGTGACTCAGTTATATATACACATTATTTTTTAAAATATTCTTTCCCCTTACGGTTTGTCACAGGATATTGAATACGGTTCCCTGTGCTATACAGTAGGACCTTGTTTATCCACCCTATATATTATAGTTCACATTTTCTAATCCCAAACTCCCAGTCCTTCCCTCCCCACTCCACTCCCCCTTGGCAACCACAAGTCTGGAACAATTCCTTTAAAACCACATATTACCATAACTCACCCCATATGAAACAGATAATATTGAGTCCTATATGTATAAGATAAATTGAATCTGTAATTTAAAAGCTTCAAAAAATCATCTAGACCCAGAAGGTTTTCACCAAAATTTTAAAGAAGAATTAACACCAATTCTGCAAATCTCTTCCGCAATATAGGAGAGTACAATTCCCAACTACTTTTATGAGACCTGTGTTATACCAAAAACAGATAAAGACAGTACAACAAAAGAAAACTAAAAACCAATATCTCTCATGAGCATAGAAGCAAAAACCCTAAAAAATACTAGCAAATTTTATTTAGTAATATATCAAAATAATTATATACTATGACCAAGTGGGGTTTATTCCAAGAATACAAGGCTGGTTCAATATTTTAAAATAAAAACTGTAACAATAGGCTATAGAAGAAAAATCATATCAATTGATAAAGAAAAAGGATTTGAAAAAATTCAACACCCAAGCAGGTTAAAAAAAAAAAGACTCAGCAAATTAGGAAGAGAGGGGGACTTCCTCAACTTGAAAAAGAACATCTATAAACACCCTAGAGCTAAGATCATACTTAGTGGTGAAAGAGTGAATGCTTTTTCTTTAAGATTAGAAACATGGAATGTATGTCCAGTCCCACCACTCTTATTCAACATATTACTGGATGTCTTAGCAAGTACTGATACAGTAAGGCCAGAAAAGGAAATAAAAAGGATACAGATTGGAAAGGAAAAATTAAATTATCCTTAATGGCAGATAACATTGTTGTCTATGTACAAAGCCCCAAGGAGTCTACAAAAAAAAAACACAGAAAACTTCTAGAACTAATAAGAGAATTCAGCAACATTACAGGCTACAAGATCATCAGCCAAAAACCAACCCTATTTCTCTATATTAGCAAAGAATATGTGGAAACAAATCAAAAACTAAATACCATTTACAATCACTCCTAAAAAAGAAATACTAGGTGTAATTTTAACAGGAAGACTTGTAAAGCATCTGTATATTGATCTCTTACATGAAGATGAGCAAGAGGTCCTGATATCACAGCTTCTGATGTCAATGGAGATCCCTTCCATGTCTCCCTTGATCTATTCCAAACCACATAGCTGGCAAGATGTCTGTGAAGATCAATGGATGAAACACTGTCAGGGGCAATTTCACCATCTATGACTGCAGCCAATTAAAATGCTGATTAAATAAATAAAATAAGAACTAAATAAATGAAGATACATAACATTTCCATGGACTGGAAGAATGAAAACAGAAAATATGTCAATTTTCTCACATTGATCTATAGATTTAACACAATTCCCATCAAAAATTCCAGCAAGGTTATTTATAGATACAGACAAGTTAGTACTAAAATTTATACAGTAAGTCCCCGACATACAAACCTTCAAATTGCAAACTTTCAAAGATGTGAACATACCTTCACATGTCCAATCATGTAAGTTAGTTCGCATGTCTGGTATACATTGTCACGTGTGTGCATCCTCTACAAATGGTTGCACTTTTGTGTACTTTACCGTACAGTACCGTTGCTGTGCAACACAAGGAGCTTACTAATGAAGACTTGATGGAGTTGGACGCCCAGAGAAAGGATGAAGAGAGATATGAGGAAGAAGTAACTGAAGAACCGAAGATATTCATGACACAGGAAATGGCAAAGGGATTCTCTTTATTTGAGGAGGCACTGTTAGTTTTTGAGGCACAGGACCTGAACATAGAATGGTACATGATGGTTGCAGCAGCCATTCAGAATGCAACCCACTGCTACTGTGTCATCTATGACGAGAAAAAAGAGCTACTACCCAGACATCACTGGATCCTTTTTTCCAAGAGGGTAGATAGAATTGAATCCAGCAAGGAACCAGAATCTGTGCCATCACCGTCAGGCATGAGTGAAATTGCAGCTGCCCTCCGTCTCCTATTGCTGATGATCCTTCAGCTCTGCCATCTCCCACCTCCTCTCCCTCCTCCAGTCAGTAACTCTTCTTGCCTGTTCACTCGATGCCAGCCCCTGTATGCCAGCTGTTGTACTGTACTACTGTACTTTTCAAGGTGCTGGACTGTAAGATTAAAAACGTTTTCTTTAATTTTTGTGGGTTTTTTTGGCTGCATTGGGTCTTCGTTGCTGCACGTGGGCTTTTCTCTGGTTGTGGCAAGTGGGGGCTGCTCTTCATTGTGGTGCACGGGCTTCTCACTGTGGTGGCTTCTCTTGTCGCGGAGCACAGGCTCTCGGCACGTGGGCTTCCGTAGTTGTGGCTCGCGGGCTCAGTAGCTGTGGTTCATGGGCTCCAGAGCACAGGCTCGGTAGTTGTGGCGCACGGACTTAGTTGCTCCGTGGCACATGGGATCTTCCCGGACCAGGGATCGAACCTGTGTCTCCTGCATTGGCAGGTGGATTCTTAACCACTGCGCAACCAGGGAAGCCCCTTTGTGTTTATTTTTTATGTGTTATTTGTATGAAAAGTATTTTAAACTTATCACAGTACAGTACTATATAGCCGATTGTGTTAGCTGGGTACCCAGGCTAACTTTGTTGGACTTACAAACACGTTCTTGGAACAAAGCTCATTCACATGTAGGGGACTTACTATGGAAAGACAAATAAACTCGAATAACTAAAACGATTCTGAGAAAGAAAAATAAAGTGGGAGAAATCACTCTGCTAATGTTAAGACTTACTATATAGCTACAATAATGAAGACACTGTGGTATTGCAGAGGAATAGGCACACATGTAAACTGAGCAGAATAGAGAACACAGAAATATATTCACACAAATATGCCAAACTGATTATGGACGAAGGGCAAAAGCAATTCAGTGGAAGAATGAAACCTCTTTAAAAAATTGTACTGGAACAATTAGACATCTATAGGAAAAAAAAAAGAACCTCAACCTAAAACTCACATCATATACAAAAGTCAAATGCAAGATGGATAGTGGATTTAAATGTCAAGAGTAAACTTTTAAAAATTTAAGAAAAAAATACAGGAGAAAATCTTGATGACCTGGGGATAGATGAAAAGTCCTTAGACATGAAACAATAACATGATCCATTAAAATAAAAAACATAAATTGGATTTTATCAAAATTAAAATAAAAAACATTTGTGCTGCTAAACACTCTGTTAAGATAATCAAAAGACAAGCTACAGACTGGGAGAAAACATTTTACAAATTACATATCAAACATGAGCTAATATTTACAATATATAATGAAGTCGCAAAACTTAACAGTAAAACAATATTCAGTTAGAAAAGAAGTAAAAGACATGAACTGACATTCTACCGAAGTCAGTCATATGGATGGAAAATAAGCACATGAAAAGATGTTCAACATTTGTAGCCATCAGGGAATTGCCAATTAATGCCACAATGTAATATCACTACACAGATAGCAGATTGGCTAAAATAAAATATAGTGACAATACCAAATGCTAGTGAGAATTAGGAAACTAGATCTTTCATACATTGTTAGTGGTAATGTAAAATGGTACAACTACTCTGGAAAGTAATTTGGCATTTTCTTATAGAACTATACCTGTACTTACCATATAACCCAACAATCACATTCTTGAGTATTTATTCCAGAGAAATGAAAACTTATCTTTACACAAAATCTTCATGTGAATGTTCATAGCAGCTTTATTCATAACAACAAAAATACTGGAAACAACCTAAATATCTTTCAGCAGTTAAACAAATTCTAGCGCATCCCTACAACTGAATACTATTTAGCAAAAAGAAATAATTGAATTATCGATAAATGCAACGTCCTGTATGTATGTCATAGACATTACACTCAATGAAAAAAATACCCTAAAGGTTACATACTGTATGATTCTATTTATATAACATTCTCAAAATGACAAAGCTATAAAGATGGAGAACAGATTACTGGTTGCCAGGGAATGGAGATGGGGGAGAGTTGTTGCTAAATGAGAGGCAATATGAGGAACTTCCTTTGTAATGATGAAATAGTTCTGTATCATGACTGTGGTGATGATTTCATGAATCTAAACATGGGATAAAACTGTATAAAGCTATACATACACAATTTTTAATGCCTGCAAAAAATAGTGAAATTGAATGTTTTGTAAAAGTCTAGTTAATAACATTCTGCCAATGTCAATTTCCTGGTTGTGATACTGTACTTTAAATATAAGATGTCTCCATTGTGGGAAGTTAGTTGAAGGGCACATAGGAATCTATGTACCATTTCTGAACTTCCTGTGGGTCAGCAGTTATTTCAAAATAGAAAGTTTAAAAGATATTTGCATATTATATATTGCATTAAGACACCCTATCAAATTTGTATGGAAACCACAGATCTCCTTTTTTTTTTCCTCACATTTTTTGTGAGATCAGGAAGAAGCAGGCATCTTGGAAGAAAACAGCAACATTAAAGTTTCCTTCTGGGGAAGATAGGTGTCTTATCCAGTGAAAGGGCTTGGAAACTGGATATACAACTTCTGTCTTGTCACTTAAAGTAGTGTCCACTTAAATTTGTTGAGACTTGTTTTGTGGCCTAGTATGTAATCTATCCTGGAGAATGTTCCATGTGCACTTGAAAAGACTGTATATTCTACTGTTTTTGGATGTACTGTCCTGTAGATATCTGTAGATAAGTCCAACTGTTCTGTTGTGTCAAGGACTATGGAAAAAAGTATAGAAGCTCCTCAAAAAACTAAAATTAGAACCACCATATGATCCAGCAATTCCACTCCTGGGTATATATTCAAAAAAAAACAAAAACACTAATTCGAAAAAATACATGCACCCCAATGTTCATACCAGCATTATCAGCATTATTTACAATAGCCAAGATATGGAAGCAACCCAAGTGCCCATCAACAGACAAATGAATAAAGAATATGTGATATATATATCACATATACTATGGAATATTACTCAGCCACAAAAAAGAATGAAATTCTTCCATTTGCAGCAATGTGGATGGACCTAGAGAATATTATGCTTAGTGAAATAAGTCAGGCAGAAAGACAAATACTACATGATATCACTTATATGTGGAATCGAAATAAACGAATGTAACAGAACAGAAACAGACTCACAGATATAGAAAACAAATTAGTGGTTACCAGTGGGGAGAGGGAAGGGGAGGGGACAAGATAAGGGTAGGGACTAAGAAATACAAACTACTATGCATAAAATAAATAAGCAACAAGGATATATTGTACAGCACAGGGAATTATAGCCATCATCTTGTAATAACTTTTAATGAAGTATAATCTGTAAAAATACTGAATCACTATGCTGTATACCTGAAACTAATACTGTAAATCAACAATACTTCAATTTTAAAACAGAAGTCATGTCTAATCCTAAGAGGGAGCAGTTCCACAGAAACAGCTGTTAACTAGAAAAGGCAAAGTGAAAGGCCTGCTTCAGAGTCCTGCAATGCTCACAGCTTGGCCAAGCCAATTACCCTGTGGTGAGACACCAGGAAAATACAGAGACATTTATAGTAATCTCTCCCTGGAAGATGCCTCCTGATCCAAAACTACTCTAGACTTAGCAGTTTTAGTAATTTCTAAGTCAAAAAATTCATAGGACTTCTACTTGGTGGCTACCATTTAAAGCACATAGTGGTTTAGAGTTAAACAGACCAAAAGTGAAAACTGGCTCCACAGATTTACCAGGTGTGTGAACTTGGCCAACAACTTGTCTTATCCTCAGAGTCCTCATTTGTAAAATGGGGACAATCAGATCTGTTTCATTATTAAATACCACAGTATCTGAGAAGTCTTTCCTGACAACTTTTGATAAGATATACTCTTGTGTGGTCCTAGAGTTCAGTCATGCTCTTCTGATAGTAATCCTGCAATTATCTGTCTGCTTGTCTGTGTTAAGCAAACACAGATGGTAAGGTTTCTAAGGGATAAGACCTGCCATGTGTATTCCCCAGAGTATGGCAGAGTCCCAGTCTAGATACTCACAAGTGGTCAGGGAATGACAGATCACTATTATTGTATTTAGTATTTGGTCACTTGAGAATGTACATGAAAAATTAGTGAACAGCTGATATCCTAGAATTCAGTTTCATCTTCACTCTCCATTGTATCTCTAAACATCTAAAACTTCTAGAATGGATTTCTGGTATCCTGACATTGTAGATTTATGAAAGACTCCAGCCTCCCCATTACATTCTGTCTCAGAGCTGGCCTCATCTTCAAATTAAATTGAACGTTCACTGAAGGTTTCCCAAATACAATGCTATTACGCACACATATGAGGCCTTTAATAAATTATGTCTATATGGATGAACTGTTGAACAAATACGAATATGTTAATTGGATTTTTTAGGTGAAAAGCATGGTTTTCCTTCAAGCTCACGTAGTAAGACTCAAAAGTGTGAAATGAATACACAATGGAATCGTCACATCCAGGTGAGCTCTCTTACAATCTAGAGGACACAACTGCTTTTATTTTCTTCCTATACATTTCGACACTGCTTTTCTATTTTACTTCCCATGGTCTTTATCCTGCTACTATACAAATACAGATATTGAATTCAACAACTACAACCTTTGGTTTTACTTTTAAAAGTATGTTTCTGACTTCCTCATTAGACTGTGAGATCCTACAAGGTAGGAACCATGTTTCATTATGCTTTCATGTCTAGCACCTGAAACTGCCTGAAATATGGTAGGACTCCCTGAAGAGGTTTTGATTTAACAAATATTTTGTAAATATACTGTAAGGAAAAAATTCCTATTCCAAACTGGTATTGGTATAGTAGATGCTATCTTTCCAAGATACTATATGAATAGCTTCTCTGTATTAGATGCCATTTAATTTGTACAAGAAATCTGAGGTTTCAGAGATCCAGAACTCTGCTCCATTTCTGTCATCTGTTATGGGTTTAATTTTGTCCCCTCAAAATTCATATGTTGAAATCCTAACGTCCACTGCCTCATAATATGATCTTATTTGGAAACTGGGTCATTGCAGAGGTACTTAGTTCCTAATCCAATACAACTGGTGTCCTTATAAAAGAACACCATGTAAAGAAATAGACAAACACAAAGGGAGAATGAAGCCAGAGATCAGGGTGATGAATTTACAAGCCAAGGAGAAATGCCTGGAACCAGTCTTTCCCGTATAGTCCTCAGCAGTAATCAACTATTCTGACACATTTATTTCGAATTTCAGATTTCTAGCCTCCAGAATTGTGAAACAAGAAATTTCTGTTGTTTAAGTCATAACTACATAATGGCAGCCCTAGCAAACTCATACAGCTTCTGATATAGCAGTTAGCACAGTTCTTGGCACCAACATAAACTAAGGTGACATTTTTAACATCTCAGTCATTTAGGGATTTTATTTCATATCAACACTCAGTTGATACATATATTCTCCAGGAAGCCTTCTATGCTCCCCGCCTCCCAATGATTCCCAATTCCTCATATGGACATATGCTTTCTCTCTTTTTCAGAATCAAGTAATTTTAATAATCACAAACTGAAATTATCCTTAGCTTTTTAAAAAAATTTTATTGACGTATACTTGATCCCTTTGGACATATGCTTTCTTCTCTCTTAGCTAAATGCTTAGGACTAGAATGGCTGGATCACATGGTAGACATAGCCCCAGGGTTTTTTTAAAGAAATTTCTAAACTGTTTTCCAAGTGTTGTACCATTATATATTCCCACAGCAGTGTATAAGAATGCCAGCTCTTCCACATCCTGACTAACGCTTAGTGTGGTTAGTCTTTAATGAAATTTTATTTTAAAACAATTTTAGATTTACAGAAATCAGTTTCCCCAATTGTTACCATCTTCCATTACTATGGTACATTTGTCAGAAATAATGAAGCAACACTGACACATTATTAACTGAAGTCCATACTTTATTCATATTTCTTCAGTTTTTATCGAATGTTCTTTTTCTGTTCTAAGACCTCATCTAAGACACTACATTACATTTAGTCATCATGTCTCCCTAGGCTCTTCTTTATTGAGGGGGGTAACAGTTATTAATTTTCTTTTTTCCAGCCTTGCTGAGATATACTTGACAAATAAGAATTGTATATATTTAAGGCTTACAAAATGATGTTTTGATACATGTATATGTTGTGAAATGATTACCACAATCAAGCTAATTAACATATCTATCATATCACATAGTTCCAATTTTGTACGTGTGGTAAGAACACTTAAGATGAACTATCTTACCAAGTTTCAAGTATCTAATACAGTATTATTAACTACAGTCACCATGCTGTACATTAGGTCTCCAGAAATTATTCATCCTGCATAACTGAACTTTTATACCCTTTGACTAACATCTCCCCATTTCTCCCACTGCCCAGTCCCTGACAATCACAATTCTACTCTCTGCTTTTATGAGTTTGACTTTTTTTTAGATTCCACATACAAGTGAGATCATGCTGTATTTGTGTCTGGCTTATTTCACTTATCATAATGCCCTCATATTCATCCATGTTGTCACAAATGGCAGGATTTCCTTCTTTTTAAAGGGTGAATAGTATTCCATTGCTGTGACAGTTTCTCAGACTTTCCTTGTTTTTGATAACCTTGACAGTGTAGAGTAAAACTGCTCAAGCAATTTTTAGAATGCACCTCAATTGTGTTTGTTTCATGTTTTTCTCATGGTTAGACTGAGGTTATGGATTTTGGGGAGGAAGACCACAGACATGAAGTGACATTCTCAATACAACATATCCGGGGTATATTCTATAAACTTGACTTGTAAGTGATAAAGTTAACCTTGATCACTTGGCTCAGGTAGAGTTTGCCAGGTTTCTCCATTGTATTGTCGCAATTTTTATTTCACTATAAATCCCATGGACACTGAAAACAAAATTGAAAGTAATATTAAGAACAACTTTAAGTCCACAAATTTGATAACCTAGATAAAATGGTCCAGTTCCTTGAAAGACATAATCTGCCAAAACTCACACAAGAAGAAATAGACAATCTGAATAGGCCTCTATCAATAAAAAATTGAATGAGTAATTAATAACCTTCCAAAATAGAAAGTGACGGGCCCAGATAGGTTATTAGTGAACTCTACCAAACATTTAAGGATGAAATTATATCAATTCTCTATAATCTATTCCAGAAGATAGAAACTGAGGGAATACTTCCTAACCCATCTATGAGGCCAGCATTATGCTAATATAAAAACTACACAGACATTAGAGGAGAAAAGAAAACTACAGACCAATATCTCTCAGGAATATAAATATAAAAATCCTCAGAAAAATATTAGCAAATCAAATCCAACAATGTATAAAAAGAATTATATGCCACAATCATGTGGAATTTATCCTAGGCGTGCAAGACTGGTTCAACATTCAATAATCAATTAAGGTAAACCTTCATATTAATAGGCAAGTAATGAAAAATCGTATGATTATATCAGTAGGTGCAGAAAAAGCATCTGTCAAAGTCCAACACTCATTCATGCTAAAAAGTCTCAGAAACTAGGAATAAAGGGGCACTTCCTCAACTTGATAAAGAACATATACAAAAACCCTACAGCTAACATCATACTTAATGATGAGAAACTACAAGTTTTCCTGCTAAGATTAGGAACAAGGCAAGGAAGTCCCCTCTCACCACTACTTTTCAACATTGTACTAGAAGTCCTAGCTAATGCAATAAGACAAGAAAAGGGAACGAAATGTATATACACTGGGAAGGAAGAAATAAAACTATCTGTGTTGTCAGAAGACATAATCATCTATGTAGAAAGGAACAACAAAAAACCTGAATCAACAAAAAACCTGAAAGAATCAACAAAAATCTCCTGGGACTAACAAGTGATTATAGCAAGTTTGCAAGATATGGGTTAATATGCCAAAGTCAATAATTCCTATATGCAAGTAATGAGCAAGTGTAAGTGAAATTAACACAATGCTATTTATATTAGCACACAAAAATGGAATAGTTACATATAAATCTAACAAAATATGTACAATTCCTATCTAAGAAAAACTACAAAGCTCTGATGAAAGACATCAACGAAGAACTAAATACATGAAAAGATGTTCCATGTTCATGGATAAGAAGACTCAATATTGTCAGGATGTCAGTTCTTCTCAATTTGGCTTAAAGATTCAATACAATACCAATCAAAATCCCAGCAAGTTATTTTATGGTTATTGACTAACTGATCCAGTTTATATGGAGAGGGAAAAGATCCAACATAGCTAACTTACTCTTGAAAGAGAAGAAAAAAATCAGAGTATTGACACTATTCTAATTTAAGACTTACTATAAAGCTACAGCAATCAATAGAATCTGGTACTGGTGAAAGAATAGACAAATAGATCAATGGAACAGAATAGAAAGCCCAGAAATAGATTCTCACAAATAAATAGAAGTGATCCTCAAGGAAGCAAAGACAACTCAATAGAGGAAGAACAGCCTTTTCAACAAATTGTGCTGGAACAACAGAACACTCACATGAAAAAAAAATAAATCTAGACACAGAATTTACACACTTCACAAAAATTAACTCAAAATGGATCATAGACAGAAAAGTAAAATGCAAAACTATAAAACTCTTAGAAGATAATACAGGAGAAAATCTAGAGGACTTTGGATATGATGATGACTTTTTAGCTAGAAAACAAAAGAAATAAATAATTGATGAACAACTGAAAGAAATAACTGATAAGCTAGATTTCATTAAAATAAAAAACTTTGGCTGTGCAAAAGACGATGTCAGGAGAATGAGAAGACAAGACACAGACTAGGAGAAAATATCTGCAAAAGACACATCTGATAAAAAATTGTTATCCAAAATATACAAAGCATTCTTAACACTCAACAAGAGATCTGTTGTACAACATAGTACCTATAGTTAACAATATAATATTGTGTGCTTTAAAATGTTAAGAGGATACATCTTATGTTAAGGGTTCTTACCCCACACACATCAAAAAAAACCCAGAAAAAGAGCACAAGGAAATTTTTGGATGTGATGGATATGATATTTAATACATTGATTGTGGTGACAATATAACAGGTGTATGCATGTGTCCAAACTCATCAAAATATATACATTAAATATGTGCAATTTTTGTATATCAATTAAACCTCAATAAAGCTTGAAAACAGCCCAATTTAAAACAAAAATAGATCGGAAGAGACACCTCACCAAAGAAGATGTACTGAAGGCAAATAAGCATTACACACCTATTACGATGGCCAAATCCAAAATGCTGACAAACATCATATGCTGGCAAGGATGTCAAACAACAGGAACTCTCATTCATTACTGATGGGAATGCAAACTGGTGAAGTTTGGAAAACAGTTTGGCAGTTCTTACAAAACTAAACATATTCTTACCATATGATGCAACAATCATGCTCCTTGGTATTTCCCCAAATGAAATGAAAACTTATATCCACACAAACATCTGCATACAAATGTTTATACCAACTTAATTCACAATTGCCATAACTTGGAAGAAATAAATGGCCTTCAGTAGGTGAACAGATAAATAAGCTGTGGTACATTCAAACAACGAAATATTTAGCGCTAAAAGGAAATGAACTATCAAGCTATGGAAAGACATGGAGGAACTTCAAATAAATATTACTTCATAAAATAAGCCAAACTGAAAGGCTACATACCATAGATTCCAACTAACCAGCTAGTATGACTGCCTTTATTGGTTAATAATTTAATAACATTACTGTTTTTAGATTTCAGCCTTAGACATTTCCATGCATTTTCTCAGATATT
>NC_041234.1:29565870-29594801 GCF_002837175.3 Physeter macrocephalus | reverse complement strand
TGGTTTTTTTGTAGTGAAGGCCTTTAAAATCTGATCACCTTGGTTGTATGGCAATTTCATTAATTTTTTTCTCTTAAGTTGTTTTCTCATTCACAGCATTAGCCCTTGTCAGCAAGCCCTTCTGTGATTGGTTTGAAGGACCAGTGTTGAGTTTCAAAGTATTTAAGGAATTTTACATCATGTGCTCTTTCCACACTGAACAATAATTTTATCTTCAGATATGTGATCTAATTTGCCCTTTTCAGAAACTGCTTTATTCATATGTAGATAATTCGATTTTCAGAACATTTTCACAGCTGGTAGTTTTTTACTTCTTACTTGAAATGGCCATTTCCCATTGAGCCTGATTGTAGCTTAGCAAAATATTATTTTATAGAATAAAGACCCTCTCGGGAAGGTATTGTTATGTACATATCCTGATATGTACATATTATGAAAACTGTATTCCGAGTGTGATTTAGCGTGCTCAACTTCCAACTCCCATTGCTCCTTTCTCAGTGCCCTAGAACTACATGGTTCTCTCAATACAAATTAGTCTTTGAAAGAAAGTCTGCATATTTGAATTTGTGATAGTCCACTTAAACTTGTCTGAATGCCAGTAGCCAAAGGAATGGAATATTTTCCAACTCCCATTGCTCCTTTCTCAGTGCCCTAGCACAACCGTGGTTCTCTCATTGTAAACTAGTCTTTGAAAGAAAGTCTGCATATTTGAATTTGTGATAGTCCACTTAAACTTGTCTGAATGCCAGTAGCCAAAGGAATGGAATATTATATGGTAATTACATCCCAGTTGAGTGAGTTAGCCTTCTTGATATTCAGCTGCTACAGAATTCTCAAACTGTCAGGACACCTGAACAATCTCTCGTGAAGATTTAGGATAAATGTTTTGTGTCACATGACAGACTTAAAAGCTACCAAATTAAAAGCTCTTACATTTGCTTCAGTACTTGGTTGAAATCAGAGATGCTATCTAAAGTGCATAGGTCTGTCTTCTGGAACTACCTTTATTCCTCTAGCCATGTCGGCAGTTAGGTAGAGGGAAAATCTGCTTTCTGAAGAGGACATCAGGGTGGAAAGGTCATTCCTTATATAACGCTTAAGCATTTTTAAAACACCCTTCTAGTAAATACATAAGGTAGAAAATAATGGTTGTTTAAAACATTTTGTTAGTCCTCAAATTAACCTGTTTTTAAACACAATTACTGCTGAGGATTTAATGGAAGTTACCTTTTAAAAATTAATTCATAGCTTACTGTTGTGCAGCATACATACAGAACAGATGACAAATCTTTACAGCTTAATGAATCTTTATATAGTGAGCACATACATGTAACCAGAGTTCAGATCTAGAAATTAATATTACCTGTAACTCAAAAGCCCATTGCATTCCTCTTCCTAATCAGTACTCCACCCTCCTATCTTTTAAGACCATACTCTGCCCTCCTATCTTTTAAGTTCCGCTTTTGAACTTTATATTGAATTTTAGAACACATACTCTTTTGTGCTGCCCCCTTGTGTGCTATATGTATTTTGTTCCTCAAAATACTCAAATATTTTTCTCTATTTGGTTGCATTTTAATTCTACAAATTGGTAACATGCTTATATGATAGCTTCTAAAAAGTGGGTTCTGTTCCACTTTCTAAATAAATTCAGTACCACTCTTTTGAAAACAAATCTTATTACACATTCAATCACAGATAAACAATGTACAAGTTTCAGTTCACAAAACATTTTCGGTACTAATGCTATCAAAGTAAACTAAAAAATGAGTGGGTTTTTAAAACCAATGACAGTTTTATTATCTGAATTATATCATTTGATTAATTATGGTTATTGTGTATTTTTCTGTTTTTCTATGCAAAAGTGATATATATATCGAATATATATTTGAGTACATATTTTTAATTCCAAACAATTTGACTTTTACTATTCATTCAATCTCAAATAGACCCAAAGATATTTTCCCCCAATAACCTAGTTATTCAAGAAGATTCTTAAATTCTACATTAACATTAACACAGCAGATATACTGGGTTCTTATTTTACAGATATTTTTGCAGATAGAAACCCCTTCCACCTGAAATGCTGTCACAAATACTTTGGAGCCTTAACTTGTTAATCTTAGAGGTAATAATGCATCATCTTATTTGGTTCTTAAGTTAAGTATCTGACAAAGGCAAAAATGTACAGTTTTCATATTAACCTGTTATAAAGAATTTAGCCTATAAATATGTTGTGGGGTTTTTTTTGTTTGTTTGTTTGGTTGTTTTTTTTTTTTTGTCGTTGTTTTTTGCCAGAAACATTTAGAATATGTCATGCTATTTTTTAGGATTGACCGTTAGGTTCATTTAAGTAGTTTTTGTGAAATATTCTCTGGAACCTAACCTAAAATAGTTTAAAGCTCCAAGGAGATTTCGTTTTTTCTCTTTAAGACCAAGTGTTTCAGGCTAAACAGGTGAGCAGAGATCATATGTAGAAAATTTCTACCACCTCAGCACTCCAAAGATTGGTGTACAGTTGGGATTCTTTTTCCTTCTAAGAGTGTTAAAAAGTCACTTATATGTTGTTTGTTTGGTTTTTCAGGCCTCCCCTTGGTAAAAACGGAGAAAGGGTGCTCTCCATAGATAATTGAAGTTTGCAGAAATGAATCAAATTTATTTTCTGCATGTTTTATAAACAGCATATATTTTCAGCTGCTCAAATATTTTATTATTTTAATGTATAGAGAGAAAACATTAAAGATTAATGAAGATACATAGAAACACTGGAAATAATTAGTGCTATGTCTATAAAGTATAAAATTTTTTCAAGAAATTGTGTCTGTATATGTACACACAAATAATGTATATTTGGAGGGCAGAGCTTTTACTTCCAGGCGTCCCATATGGGGAAGCCACCAGGCACTACCAGAGTTTCATCAGTATTTTCCTGGTAGTTGTCTCCTGATAAACTGTTACACTGTATTTAACAGATTTTATGGGCAAACAGCATTATGAGAAATGGAAAAGTCACTATGGTGACTGAAATAAAACTTGACATTTTTATGAGAGTTTGATGTGATACATCAAACTACATTGGGCTTTGAAGTCAAACAGACCTAGGGTTGAAAACTGCTTCCAGTTTTTGTTAATTCTGTAACTTCAGCCAAGTTATCTAACTATCTGAAGATCAGGGTTTTTTAATATAAAATTGAAGACAATAAAAATAGTTACTTCATAAACTTTTCCTATGAGAAGCCTTTTCTGACCACCTGGGTCAACATACCCTCTTCTGTGTGTGTCATGGTTCTCACAATTTATTGTACTTCTCTATTTGCATGGCTGTGTGGCCAGTAGATGTGTGGCCAGTAGACCACAAACTTTTTGGTGGGTAGGAACCAGCCTGAATAATTGCCATAAACTTAGAGTCCAGAACATGGAATTTAGGACTTTTTTATGTCTTAGATGACCACTCCCCCCTTTGCAAAACTTCTGGTATCACTGCTTTCCTGACTTTTTTGTTTTGTAACATATACTGACCTGTAACTCCCTCAGCTGCTGATCCAGACTCACAATGCATCTGCATTAGATAATTCTGTGAAGGCTTTCCAAATGCAAAGTGAGTGATGCAGATAATAAACCTTTTGTAAATTTATCAATTGGAAGAATTGTTAAATTAGTATGAGCCTGCTAATTGTATGTTGGTTTGTTTCTCCAGATGAACAGCAAAGATACCCAGGATTGCTTTGAAAGAGTCATTGATGTGAACCACTGATGAATGGAATTGGCAAGTATAGGTGAGCACTTCCATATTTCCAAGGAGACAGCTCATCTGGTTTTCCTTCTACATCTTGGGACACTCCTTCCCTGTCTATTCCACTGACTCCTCTTGCCCTGGTGATTGTACTATTGTATATGAACAGACTCTTATTCAGCACCCGTAACCTTTTATTGTGCTTTTTTTGATATGTCTGCCTTCTTCATTAGACTATGATATCCTTAAGAGCAAGGACCATGTTTCCTTACTCTTTGCATATTCTGCATCTGAGACACTACTTGAAATATGGTTGGCATCACTGAAGGTTCTTTGATTCGACTCATATTTTATAATCACTACATGGCAAAACATTCCCCTTCCAATCAGGTGCTAGTAGAGCATATGCTGTCCAGGCACCACTTGTGTGGCTTTTCTGTATCAGGTGTTTCAGAAACTTTTCAAGGCAGTTGTAAGATATTCAAGGACAAGAATTATTACTCATATTTCTAAGTCATACCACACAGTGGCTAGCACAGTTTTAAGATTACCCATCACTTAAGAAAACATTTTGTAGAATCAGTCCTTTGTATAACAACTTCAGTGTTTTTGTACTGTTGTTAATTTGCTTAAAATTTTATTCAAAAATATCACTTGCTATAAAAGTAACTATAAAAATAAATACAATGAACATAAGATAATGTGCTTTTTCTAAAAATTTTAAAATGATATACAAATAATAAATTTAATGTTTTTGCACTGCCCTAACCACCTCTTTCATGTAATCTTAACATCTCTTTGAAGAAAAGATGTTTTTTCTTATTTTTCAGATTCAGTATACTGTATTATTTGATGCCAGAGGTAAAAAGACTGCTATAGGCAGTTTCCAAAGTTAATCATGCCACTTAGTTTGCCTAGGTTTCTTTTGCATCTCTTAGCGATTCAGTTGGCCACAGTTTTCCTCCCCTTTTCCACTACATCAGCTAGCTCCTCATCCCCCCTGGTTTCTGCATGTGAGAATGCAGAGGACTGAAAGACAACTAAATTGTTGTCACTTGGCAAAGGCATTGGGGGAAAAAAAAAACTTCTGTTGCGGGGGGGACCGAAAATGAAAGATTTAGAGAGGACTTGGGTCAGCTACCTCCAGGAGATCAACTTTAAGAAAATGACAAAGGTGTTTAGAGGAAGTTTTATGGAGTTCTGCCATGGGGTTTGTGATGTCAGCACTCTTCCCCAGCTCCCTACAAAGGCCCTAAAGTGGCTTTAATATGGTAGTTTTCTTTCTTTTGCATTGTAAAGCAATTACATCAGGAAAAAAATGGGCTCCATTTGAGTGTTACACCCTTCCTCATGTGACCAGTGAAATGTATTTATTTACTAATTGCTCCCCCAACCTTTACAGAATTTGAAATAAAAACACACCTCCCCAACATATTGGGGTTTTTTAGGTGTGATATGGTACTGTGGTTGTTTTTTTTTATTCTTATCTTTTAGAGAAATGTACTGCAAATTTGACACATGAAGTGATATGCTACTGATATTTGCTTCAAAATAATCTGAGGGTGGAGTAAGTGAGCATATAGTTGAAATGAAATTGGTGATAAATTGATAATTATTGAAGCTGCGTGATGGATATTTGGGAGTTCATTATTCTATTCTCTATACTTTTGTATATGTTTGAAATTTTCCATAATAAAAATTAAAAAAAATTCTTCAGCGTTTACTTGTAGGCCCCCCTCTATCCCTGAGACTTAAGTAGAGAAGTTTGGTTGGAACATCAATCTACAGCCCAGCTGCCAGACTCTCTCCTCCCCTCCAAAAACCTAGCTGACATGTTGGAAGACTTGCTCTTCCCTTAGTGTGAATTCTTTCCTTGGAGGTCTCCCAGTTCTACATGTAAAAAGACTTTTAGTCGCATCAGTATGTCAGACATGACCAGAAAGTTTTGAACCCCAGTGGTGGACATAAGCTTAGGTTCCACTCCCCATTCTAGAATTTACCTTAAAAAAATTGAATTGTTTTCCTGATTACAAAATTAATTCATCTTAATTTCATAAAATTTGGAAAATTCCCCCCAAAATAAATGAATCAAAAATCACACATGTTCCCCCTACTGAGAATAATCAAGTTCAAAAAAATATGTGTGTGTGTGTGTGTGTGTGTATATATATATATATTCCAGCCTTTTTTCTTTTCAAATATAAACGTATGTAACCCAGACACAGATGGCACAGGTGAGCCCCTTCCTCCAGAATATTTCCCAAAATCCATGACCCCTTTTGTTAAGCACACACCACACAGGCACCTTGCTGTTCCTCAGTTTTTTAGGCTAATGCTCAGGGCTGTCATGGAATTTGTGCTACTTCTTTCCTGCACAAGTGCGGCAGGCATGGCACAAAACTTGGGTGTGAAATCCAGACCAAGCTCTCTACCAAGTCCTGATGTAGGGCAGAATAGGCTTGGTTTGCTTTGGTTTGGTTTGGTTTTTCTTCTAATTCCCACACAAACTTTCTACTCACCAAGCACTGAGGCTGGCAGGGGAGGGGGAAGTATCAATTCAGAGGGAGTGCCCCTTTGTTAAATCACACATTGCAATGTATTGGCTAAAAGCAGGCCTGCTACTACCTTGTTTTCCAGAAAGTTCCCTCTGTCGTTTCTGAATCCTCAGCAAGCTACCATGTCTGCAGCCTCTGACCCTCATGTGCTCTTCTGGGGACAGTGATTTTCAACTGGTAAACAAGGACACCACCACTCTGGACTCAGGAAATGGAACCCTGTTCTCACCCTTCTACCTTTTTACCCCAGAATGTGCCCTTATCCATCCCTAATTTCCTACAGTACTCCAGAGACAAGGCCATAATTTTTGTTGAGATTTTATTGACGATTACCAGATTATGTGAGGCAAAGAACACAGTTTACACCTACTGCACAGTTCATATTTTTTCTAGGTTCCATTGCTAGACCAATTCCCTAATGCAGGCTGACTCCAAACGGCCTAGGAAAGTCCCTCAACCCCCCACTCCCCATCACTACCAAAAACCTGAGAGTTTGCAGTTTCCAATCATGGATAAACTGATCCTCACCATGGAGAAGGGAAAGCTGCTCCCACAACTCAATCTCTAAAAAGTACTCAAAGTGTCTCAAATTTATATTCCTGGAATCAAAGATGTGAACCTGAAATCAATGGAATGGATCAAAGGGCTAGAATGTGATGGGTTGGATATAGAAATTCAGTCTCCTATTACTCCAAAGAACATGATTCATGTTAAGATGAAGAAGAACAGGGTTGACAATATCTTACAGTGAACTCAGTGCTTCACCTCTTCCCAGGATAGTAAACATAGGGAACCAAAATGTCCATCCATGGTCCAAGAAGACTTAACACCCTGCCCCTGTGTAATCCTACACAGCAGTGTGAAAAAGCAGGCAGGACCTCTAGAAGTTTAGACTTCTTTGGGGCCAGTGCTGAGGGCATAGAGGACTTGGAACAGAGTTGGTTATCAATTCTCTCTTTTCCTTTTGTCTCCGCACTCAAACTTAGACCTCATTTCTTGGGTGTTACAAAAGATAAATGGACTGCAAAATCATTCTTAGTAGGTGGTATCAGCGATGGCATCACAATCCCTAGTGGGCATTTTAGGAATTAACCCAGTCCTGGATGCATTCTGTTTAGAGCAAGGAAACCCTTCCCAGGAATATCAATAATTTGCTGCCCAAGAGCACCTTGCTGTCCAAGTCTATTTACAATTACCTTTTTCATAATCCTGAATTAAATCTTAATATGTTATATATGAAGAAAGACCCTCTATCATGTCCCAATCAATAAAATTTCGAGTCTTTAAGCTGTGTTCTTTCATCTAGCTTTAACCTGGTAGATAAATAGGAAAGTATTTGCATTTATCTAGTACCTCAGTCCTTAAAATTGGAGCTCTCAGTGTACTGGGGAGACAGATGATAAAACAAGAAATCTCAACAAAATGTACAGTTTTTATGATAGTGGGGATTCAGTGGGCTCTGGCAGCACATAGTAAACTAACCTAGTTTAGTGGGGATGAGAGATTCTCAGAGAAAGTGCCTTCACCTGAAGGGTGAATAGAGCTTAGCCAGGAGAAGTAGTGGGAGGGTATTCCTCCAGAAGGAGGGAAGAGCAGGTGTGAGGTTCTAGAAGCCAGATAAAGTATGATGCTTTTAGGAACAGGAACTTGTTCATTATGTCTGGAACATAGTTTGAGCATGTAGAGAAGAAGAAAGGATCTCCTAGTGATGAAGTCAATGGGGTAAGAAAAAGATTATAGAGGGTCTGATGTGACTTGTTCAGGGATTTGAGGAGAGGAGACATGACATCGATTTGTCTGAAGAATGGAAAACTATTTGTAAAGGGAGAGAAGACTGTGATAGTAGTTCAGGTGAGAAATGATGGTGACCTGAACTAGGGTAATTGAGTATATTTATAGGCGTGGACACATTTTAGAAATTTATAGGGTTTAAAGGGGTATGAGTTGATTAATTGGACGTAGGAGATTAGAGAGAGGTAGATATAGATATATTTAAAGATATCTGGCTAGAGCAACTGAGTTGATGGTACCATTCCCTTAGGTGGAATCTAATAGAGGGAAAGCATTAGTTACGGAGGACTGAGAAGATGAGATTAGTTTTATAACTGTTAGTTTCTGGTACCCAAGGGACATTAACTTGGACATGTCCAAAAGGCCAGAGATACATAGACAAGTAGCTTAGGAAAGAAGAATGAGCTGGAAGTGTAGATTTTGGAATCATCAGTAGATGGGTAATAGGTGAAGAGGTGGGTCAAGGTCATCCAGGAGAGGGTGTACAGAGAGGACAGTGAAAACCTCCCTGAGGAATATCAGCATTTAAGAGTGGGTGCAGGACTTCCAGAACAGTTGTGTGAGGATCTTGGTGGATCCACTCCCCAGTGAAACACCATTTAATTGGTGACAAATATGTATATACATACACACATACCACACACACACACACACACACACACACGTTTAAAGTCCCTAGAAATTGTCATAAGGGCATATAGCAAATGGATAAACATTTGTTCAAAAAGATCTACTAAATCTCTATAAAAATAGAATCTGGCATTTGAGCTATAACCTGTTCCATCTCCCCCAGCTCTATGTGACAAGCTTTACTCCAGATATGGATGTGCCCAAGAAGACGAGGGCTCCCTATCCCCCCAGTTCCTAGTCTAGGGCTATACTTTCATCCCAGGAGGTGGGCACCAGTGTCTTTTATTCCACCACAGTTGCCAAGGCACTATTCCAGGCAAGCCTGGGCTAAAGGACTAACTCCCAATTACAGGGTGAGGGCTTGACCTCAGGCATGAGAAGGCAGTAAAAGTGGGATCCCAATCTCCTCTGCCCAAGTTCATTTATAGGGTGAAGTTTCTACATGGAGATAGGCAAGCTGAAATAACCTGGTGTTACTATCTCCCCTGAATGCCCAATGGGGTGTTACTGCAGGAGAAGTGTCCTGCTATATCCACCCCCAGTTCAGGTATAGTTGTCTGAAGTTTCTGCCTGGGTGCAGAAGCAGGCCATAAGAACTAAGCACAGCAGCTTTGCCTGAAGGGACTGAATTTATTTGGAAAAGAACCTGGAAACATTTATGCCTAAGGGCATTTTTGAAAAAACAATGGGGATCTTAATAGTGAGCAATTAAGAGGGGCCTGGTAGCTCCAGGATACTAGTAGCAACAGGGGAACAACACTATAAAACGACTAGACTAATATACATCTAATGACTACTCCACTAAAAAACAACAAAATGTAGATTCTACTCAAGTACATGGATCCTTCTCCAAAAAAGACTATGCTAGGCTATAAACATGCCTCAAAAGATTTAAAAGATTGAAATCATACAAATTATGTTCTCTAACCAAAATGGAATTAAATTAGAAATCAACAAGAGAGAGATATATGGGAAACTAACAAATATGTGGATATTAAACAATACATTCCTAAATAACCAATGGGTTAAAGAAGAAATCCTGATGGAAATTAGAAAATACTTTGAGATGGATACAATCAAAACACCAAAACTTGAGATGCAGCTAAAGCAGTACTTGAAAGGATAATTCATAATTATTAATTCCTATGAAAAGAAGAGCAAAGTAAACACAAAACAAGCAAAAAGAAAGTAATACAAAAGAATAGAATTAAAATAAATTAAACAATAGAAAAACAATAGTGAAAATCAACAACACTAAAAGTTGGCTCTTTGAAATGATCAACAATCTGTATTATATCGAGAATATTAAGAATATGTATAAGTCAATAATAAAACAAATAATGCAATTAAAAATGGGCAAAGGATTTGAATAGACTTCTCCAAAGAAATGCACATGTGGACCATAAGTACATGAAACATTATTAGCTATTAGGGAAATGCAAATCAAAACCACAATGAGATACTACTCACCCCCTAGAATGACTATAATGAAAAAGACTAAAAGTAACAAGCGCTATTGAGGATGTGGAGAAATTGGAGCCCTCATATGTGTAAAATATTACTACCACTTTGGAAAATAGTTTGGCAGTTCTTTAAAATGTTAAATAGAGTTACCACATAACCCAACAATTCTACTACTAGATATATACCCAAGAGAAATAAAAACATATTCCATAAAAAAGATTTGTTAATGAATATTTATAGCAGCATTATTCATAATAGCCAAAAAATGGAAATAACCCAAATGTCCATCAACTGATTAATGTATAAACAAAATGCAGTACATTCATACAACAGGATATATTATTCAGCAGTAAAAAGGAATGAAGTACTATGCTATTACATGGATGAACAAGAGGCCAGACATCATACATCACATATTGTACAATTTCACTTAATGTCAGGTATGGACAAACATATAGAATCAAAAAAATAGATTAATGGTTGCCTGTGCCTGAAGGAAAGGGGAATAGGGATTGACCTCTAATGGGTACAAGGTTTTTCTTTGAAATGATGAAGATATTTGAAAATTAGATTATGATGATGGTTGCCCAACTCTATAAATGCACTAACAACTATTGACTTATACACTAAATGGGTGAAGATTATGATATGTAATTTACATCTTAATAAAACCGTTAACAAAAATTTCTGGGTTGGGCAGAGAGAGAAGTGCATACAAAACAATCATCAAAAAAAGGAGTAGATGGGCTTCCCTGGTGGCACAGTGGTTGAGAGTCCGCCTGCCGATGCAGGGGACACGGGTTCGTGCCCCAGTCTGGGAAGATCCCACATGCCGCGGAGCAGCTAGGCCCGTGAGCCATGGCCGCTGAGCCTGCGCGTCCGGAGCCTGTGCTCCGCAACGGGAGAGGCCACAACAGTGAGAGGCCCGCGTACCGCAAAAAAAAAAAAAAAAAAAAAAAAAAAAGATGTAGTTATCAAAATAAGAGGAAAATGGGGAGAAAGTAGTGACAGAGCTGAGGGCATACAACATTTTAAGGAGGGAGTTTAAGGCATATGGGGTGTTACAGTGACAATGACATAGTAGAAAAATGATTAATAGGAACTGCCTCAATAAAATAGAAGGGTGGGAAGACAGATGACAGTGGGCTAAGGAATGAGTGGGAGATAAGGAATTAGATTCAGTGAGTCTAAATAATTCATTCAAGCAGTTTAATTATGAAAGAGGAGAGAAATGGAATGGTAGCTCAAAGTTGATGTCACATTGAAGGACAGCTTTAATGTTTTCAAGGTGGCAGACACTTGACCACCTTTACTTATTGATGAGGAGGAGCCAGTAGAGAGGGAAAGCCTGAAAACACAGGAAGATGTGGTAACCAATGGAACAAGAGGGTAGAACGAATTGTGTGTGAAGCACAGTGAAGGAATTTATCTTAGATGGGGGGAAGGCTACCTCTTTCACCATACCTGGAGGGAAGGAGGAAAGGCTGGGTTATGTATAAGGAAGGTTGTACATTTGTGCTGTAAAACTGAAGTATGTTACACTTGAGAGGTTCATTTCCCTTGGGGAGGTAAGAGTCAAATCATCTGTGTGAGGAGAGAATGTGTAAGATAAGAGGGTAGGAGAAAGAAGAGCAGAATTGATGTATTGAATAACTGTGGAGAACAGAAAAGAGAACTAAGAAAATAGAGCAAGATTTCTAGGCAGCAGTGAGAGGTGAGGTCGGAAAACACCTGTGTGGTGACAAATGGCTATAGACCCATAGAAACTATTTAATATGACCCTGTTTCTTTAAAGTTAAATGACAGACTAAATAAACTTCCACTGCTTCCACTCTAAAAACAATACTTCTGGAATCTAAAAAATAAAACAAACTAGTGAATATAATAAAAAAAAACCAGACTCACAGATATAGAGAACAAACTAGTGGTTATCAGTGGGGAGAAGGAAGGGAAGAGGAGCAATATAGGAGTAGGAGAATAAGAGGTACAAACTATTATGTGTAAAATAAATAAGCTACAATGATATATTGTACAACACAGGGAATATAGCCAATATTTCATAAGAACTATAAATTTAGAGTTCTTAAAAATTGTGAATCACTATATTGTACACCTGTAACTTATACAATACTACAAAACTACACCTCAATAAAAAATAAATAAAATAAAATGAAACCTTAAAACATAAAAACAATACCTCTATTTGAATATATATTATCCATTATTTGGATTTTGTACTTTACCTATCTCAGGAAGCTTAAAATCCACATATTCAAAGTCTGTCTCATGACTTGTCTTATTAGCACTTTGCCAGACACTAGGACATTTGTGTGCCCTATGAAATGTCAGAGGGAATGTAGGGGAAAGTTCTGAAGGAAAGGAGAAAAGCAAACTTGGTGATCTCAGGTCTTATGACCCTCAGCATGGGGGTCACATCCTCAGCAGATCTCTGTCACAGTCACAGTTTAGTGGGTGAGTCAGGTGAGGACTTCAAGGGACCATAGGATTCACAGTGGAATTCTATTTTAAAGTTAAAGATAATCCTAAACTATGAAGACATGCCATGACATTTTTTAAACAGGATTTTAGAAGAGAGTATAATGGCATAATAACAACTACTATTTATTATTTTCATGTCCTATGAGATTTGCAATAAACTTTTAATTATGTATTTTAAATATATTTAGAAAATGCATAGCAGTTTCTATATACCAGGCACTGTTCTATACTATGTAACATAGTAAGCATTTGAATGTTCATAAGAACCCTGTGAAGTCATCACTATTACAGGCATACCTCGGAGATATTGCAGGTTCAGTTCCAGACCACCACAGTAAAGTGAATATCGCAACAAAGTGAGTCACACCAGTTTTTTGGTTTCCCAGGGCATATAAAAGTTATGTTTACACTGCATTAAGTGTGCAATAGCATTATGTCTAAAAATCCCAATGTGTATACCTTAATTTAAAAGTTAACAAAAGCACTTTTTACAAAAGTAAGAAGTTAAAAAATGCTAACCATCATCTGAGCCTTCAGGGTGTCTTAATTATTTTCCTGGTGGAGGGTTTACAATATCTGGTGGAGAATTACCAAAATGTAGCACAGAGTAAGGAAGTAAGCAAATGCACCAATAGACTTCCTTGACAAAGGATTGCCACAAACCTTCAATTTGTAAAGAACACAATATCTGCTAAGTGCAATAAAACAAGGTATGCCTGTTTTTAATATGCCATTTTATAGATGAGAATACTTGGAAGGTTAAAATTTACTCACTCTCCTATAGCAAGTAAGGGATAGTACTGAGCTTCAAACCTAGGCAATCCAATTCCAGAGTCTCAACCACAGTGCCATAGTATGTCTTATACTGTTGTTTTTAATTTTACCAATAATGTTAGGTGAATTGAACCTTCAACACATAAAAGTCAATTTCCCAAGGTCATAGAGCTAATGTACACCAGAGCCAGGATGTGAGCTGAATTTGGCCTGACAAAGACTATCTTCTTCCACAATTATCTTGTTCCACTTCTTGCCAAGTACAAAGCATTAAACATTATTCTGATTTATTCATCTACATCTGAACCTGCCTTTTTGCAAAGCCTCTCTTCCCTAATAATTTCCCTCTTCCTGGGTTCCCTGTCTTGGCAAATGACCCCACCATGTTCTCAGTAACTAAAGCCAAACACCTCACCCTACCACTATTCCACAGCCATCCCTTCCCATTTAATTTTAAAATGAAATTCCACTGTGAATCCAGCAGTTTCTTGAAGTACTTGTCTGACTCACTAAACTGTGACTAAGACAGAGATGGTAGCATGGCTTATTTGTTGATGGGGAGGAGCCAGTAGAGAGTGAGAGGATGAAGACATAGGAAGATGTGGTAACCAATGGAACAAGAGCTTGAGAGGGTGAAAGAATTTGGGAGTACCTATACAACCACACTTTACCCAGTATACACTTCTGTGTACCCTGTCATAGTCCTTGAGTTATTTGCTTCCAGGTTGTTCTCCTAATAGACCATGAGTTCCACAGACCCTGTTTTGTCCATTTGGATCTCAGGTTCCTAGTGTGGTCTCAGCATAATTTAGTATGGCTTCCGAATGGGTTAAATGTGCATAAATTCATTGGTACAATAAAATATATTATGCAGCACTATTGCATACCAGGAATTGGACTAGAGAAACTGGTTGCCTCTATAAAAATTGCTTTTTCAGTGGTTTACATGTGTAGTGCACCAGAATGTTCCTAAGGAGCATATAACACATATACAGCCCTTTATAGTTCACAAAAGTATTTCCACATACAATAATGGCATCTAATACCCACACCATCACAGGGAAGTAGTTGTTTTACCCAACATTTTACCTAAGGGGAAACCAAAAATCAGAAATGTTAGGCAATTTCTCTACAGACAATGGTCATAAATGGTTGAAAATATACCATTCAGAAATACACACACACACATATTTGGTTATCACAGTTTTTCTCACTAAGGTCACTGTATAGTGTAGAGATAAATTTTTTAAAAAAAGAAGAAAATGGAGGAAAAGTTTTACTTTTATTTTTAGTTTTTTTCATTCTAGGATACTACTACTTCTGATCCGTGAAGTCCAGATACCCAAAAGGCGAGGGGAAAATCATTTAAGAGTGATAGAAGCTACCTTTTTGAAATCCCATGTGCGGCATGTATTTAATTTGCCCTTTTAAATGTGTACTTAATAGCAAATGGTAATGGTTTAATATATGCTTTCGAGCAGGATTTTTATAATACTCCAAGTCCAGTTTCCACTGATGTGAATAGTCAAATGGAGGAGTTTCAGGGGAGGAAATCCTAGGATCTTTATAAAGATCCACATTATATTGTTATTTGATTAGATCTTGAGAGGTCATTAACTAAGTTATAATTGTTATTAAGACTGGGTGAAGCAGCATATTGGGTGCCCAGGCCTGGGGCCAAAGACCAGGAAGATGAGACTTGTAGATGGTTAGAAAACCAGTGGGACTAACATGAGGGCTGTAAGAAACCTAGACTCCACTCAAGAAGAGTGCACCCACACTTACTTACTTCCAAAACAAAATGGAGAAAGCAGATTGTAACTGCATGGGATGCTGACCAGTTTACTATGACCACCCTGGTGCACACTCCAGCAAGTAATTGCTGGTCATGTTAACTTAGTGTAATTTTCTTCCAGCCTTTCAAATGCATGTATGTTTTATTAAACTGGGGTAAATAGAGCAGACATTTTTGGGGCCCTTTAATTCTGGGGACCAATGGCGGGTCCCTTTGCCCCACCCAACCTTAGGTATTGTTCTATCAAAACATTTGTTTTAATCCTATTAATGTCTGTTTTATTTATCCCATTTCTTTATAATCATCTAAAGATTTCTATTCTACCAGAACAAGTCCCTTTGAAGTTTTCACCTTGCTGGGAAGAAGACTCTTGACTTTCCTTTCAGCATTTTTCCCCCGTTAATCAACCTAACTAACATTAATTAACAATGTTTTAATTAGCATCTGTAAGACCCATTGATGGGAAGCCAAGACCACAAATAAGGCTTCCCAAAATGTTTTTGTGTTTGTTTGTTTTTGACTAAGCGAGTTCTTAGTTAGCCTTTATTTTTTTTGTATCCACCTTCTAATTTGTTTTTTTTCATAGGTACCAACAAAACAGCTCTTCATATGAGAGCTCTCTTAAAATTTACCGATTTAGAAGTTTCTAAAATTTAAAGGATCCATCATCTGGCCTTTGACAAGTAGCATCTTAATAGTGACTCAAACCAAAAAGCTGCAAGAGGAGTCCCCACAAGATACTGTAAAGGATTTGCAGCCTTCACAAGATCCAGAAAGTTAACTCCCAAAATTAGTCTAAGAAAGTAAATACCTTCATTGCACAGGCAGATGCAATGAAGGTTGAAATGACAAAGGCCCCTGAGAGTTGGCACAGACAGACAAAAGACTGCTTGGAATCCCATTCTATTTGACTGGCTACCAAATGTACACCATATGTGTACATTCCAGGTGGCAGAGACCAAGCTCTTATAATCCTAAAATTTATATGGAACACCAAAACATCCCCCAAATCCAAAGCAATCTTGAGAAAAAAGAACAAAGCTGGAGGTATCGGGCTCCCATACTTTGGACTATACCACAAAGCTACAGTAATCAAAACAGTATGGTACCTGCACAAAAACAGATATATAGATCAATGAAACAGTATAGATATCCCAGAAATAAACCCACACACTTACGGTCAATTAATCTACAACAAAGGAAGCAAGAATATACAATGGGGAAAGGACAGTCTCTTCAATAAGTGGTGCTGGGAAAACTGGACAGCTACATGTAAAAGAATGAAATTAGAAATTTTTCTCACACCATATACAAAAATCAAGATGGATTAAAGACCTAAATGTAAGACCGGATACCATAAAACTCCTGGAGGAAAACATAGGCAGAAAACCCTTTGACATAAATTGAAGCAATATTTTTTGGATCCATCTCCTAAAGTAAAGGAAATAAAAGCATAAATAAACAAATGGGACCCAATTAAACTTAAAAGCTTTTGCACAGCAAAGGAAACCATAAACAAAATGAAAAGACAACCTACTCAATGGGTGAAAATATTTGCAAATGATATGACTGTTAAGGGATTAAAATCCCACATATATAAACAGCTCATACAACTCAACATAAAAAAAACCCAATTAAAAAATGGGCAGAAGAACTGCATAGACATTTTTCCAAAGAGGAAATGCAGGTGGCCAACAGGCACATGCAATGATGCTCAACATCGCTAATCATCAGGGAAATGCAAATCAAAACCACAATGAGATGTCACCTCACACCTGCAGAATGGCTACCATCAAAAAGTCTACAAATAACAAATGTTGGCGAGGATGTAGAGAAAAGGGAACCCTTGTATGTTGTTGGTGGAAATGTAAACTGGTACAGCCACTGTGGAAAACAGTATGGAGGTTTCTCAAAAAACTAAAAATAGAGCTACCATATGACTATACACACACACACATACATACATACACACACATACACACACACACACACACACACACCACTCCTGGGTATATATGTGAAAAAAACCCACTAATTTGAAAAGATACATGTACCCCAATGTTCATAGCAGCATTATTTACAATTGCTAAGACATGGAAGCAACCTGTGTTTATCAACAGATGAATGGATAAAGATGTTTTATATATACACAATGGAATACTACTCAGCTGTAAAAAAGAATGAAATAATGCCATTTTCAGCACGATGGATGGACCCAGAGATTATCGTACTAAGTGAAGTATGTCAGAGCAAGGCAAATACTATATCATTTACATGTGAAATCTAAAATATGACACAAATGAACCTATCTACGAAACAGAAACAGACCCACAGACAGAGAAAACAAACTTATGGTTACCAAAGGGGAAAGGGGGTGGAGGAGGGGTAAATGAGGAGTTTGGGATTAGCATATACAAACTACTATGTATAAAATAGATGGACAAGGATTTACTGTATAGCACAAGGAACTATATTCAACTTCCTATAATAAACCATAATGGAAAAGACTTTGAAAAAGAATATGTATATATATGTATAACTGAATCACTGCTGTACACCAGAAACTAACACAACATTGTAAATCAACTGTACTTCAATAAAAAATGATATTTTGCCATTTGCAGCAACTAAGTGAAATAAGCCAGACAAAGACAAATACTGTATGATATCGTTTATATGTGGAATCTAAAAAATACAACAAACTAGTGAATATAACATAAAAGAAGCAGACTCACAGATATAGAGAACAAGCTAGTGGCTACCAGTGGGGGAGGGGCAATACAGGGGTAGGGGAGTGGGAGGTACAAACTATTGGGTGTAAGATGGGCTCAAGGATATATTGTACAACACAGGGAATATAGCCAATATTTTGTAATAACTGTAAATGGAAAGTAGCCTTTAAAATTGCATAAAAATAAAACTTTTTTTAAAAATTAAAAAAAAAGTTAAACATATATTTACCATATGACCCAGACATTTCACTATTAGGTATTTACCCAAGAGAAAAGAAAGCATGTCTATGCAAAGGGTTGTACATAAATGGTCACAGAAGCTTTATGTCTAATACCAAAACATGAAAACAAATACCCATCAACACGTTTGAATAAACAAATCGTGGTATATCCATACAATGGAATACCACTCAGCAATAAAAAGTATTAACTACTGATACACACAATTGTTTTGGATGAATCTCAAAATAATCATGCTAGGTGAAAGAGACAAAACAAAAAGGAGTATACATTATGTATTTCAATTTATATAAAACTCTCTTGAAAATGCAACACAGTATATAAAGAAAGCAGGTCAGTAATTGTCCATGGATGAGGCCTGGTGGGGAAGGACATGAGGGACCATTGGGGGTAATGTATTTGTTTGTTAACTTGGTGATGGTTTCATGGGAATATATATATGTCCAAACTTATCAAATCATATGTTTAAATATGTCCATTTATTTTATCTCACTTATACTTCAATTAAGCTGTAAAAAAGGGAAGGGAAAGTAGAGGAAGGGAAAGGAAGGGGAAAGGGAAGTATGAGGGAAGGAAGGAAGGAAAGGAAAGAAGGGAGGAAAGAAAGTGAGAGAGAAAGTAAGAGAGAAAGGGAGAAAGAAGGAAATAAAGAGAAAGATAAAAACACTTAGAGAAAGAAAACAGAAAAGAAAAAAATCCTAAAGTTTCTTATAAATGCCTGAGGTCTGTAAAATGCTACCCTTATTTAAGGTATGTACTGAAAACTGTAGTACTTACTATACAAAATGATATAGAAAAAGGAATTGGAATAATTCTGCCTCAACTCACACCTGAATACCAGAGTGCATCTGGTACCTGATATACAAAAGATGCACATATGTTGGCTAAACAGAAAGTATCTATGGAATCATCCCCAGATTGGAAGGTATATTTTTTGTATAAATGTGGCAACAAAAGATTAATTAATTTGACAACTATTCAGTGATCCCCACCATATTTTAGGCATTGGCTTGGATTCTGGCTCTGGCAATGACCAAGGAAGCATGTTCTCACATTCTGTTGAGGAAGGCAGTCACATGATCAATAAAGGTCACATGATCATTAGCTGGACTAGATAGTCTTTGCAGGTACAGTGTACTGACATGAAAATAAACGGCACAGGAGAAGATAAGAAAGTGAAATTGACTGGAGATGACTGGTCATGGAAGAGGGAGGAACACCAGTAGAGCAGGCTCTCTATGTGTGGAAGTGATCACTTGATTTCACAGTTCTATTGACTTTTTGGTTCATGTCTTCAATTTTGTCAATTTAAGATCAAATGATATGTAAGCCTTTTACCTATAAAACAGAACATAACAGTTTTAGCTGTAATTAGCTGGTTTTTATTCATCCAACCAGACATCCGTTTAGCAGATATTTTTGAGGGGCTGTTTAGCATCAATAATACTTGTTTGGGAAGCCTTCAGTGTCATGTCCAATGCAGTCCCACTGTGAGGCCAGATCTGAGGCTGAGGAAGTAACAGAAGGTCCTAATTTCATTATGAACCTACTATATCTGGGACACACTGATTCTTGATGGTTCTGAAAAAGGAAAAGAATGGTAGGTACAAGCCCTCCCTGAGTGAAGAAAATTGAGGTAGAGAAATATCCTGAGTTCATGCATTTCTTATAGGTTATTTTCAACAAATAAATATTTTGTAAATTAATTTTTATTCTTCATTAAGCACATAGCTTGTGGTATCACCATTAATTCAATAAATAATTCTTTCTGGATACCAGGCCCCAGGGCACTTTCCTGAGTTCTGGGGATACAGAAAATTCAGGCTCCATTCAAGTTATCAAAATTCTCACAGTCCAATGGGAAGATGGTTATACAGAGATGTAATTTCCAGAAATGTGTAGAAGGCTCTGGCAAGGTTAAGAACAAGGGGCTCTGGGAATACAGAGGAAAGACCCTAAATCACAGCTGGAGGGGTGGGTGAGCAGGATCAGGATAGGCACCTCTCAGAGGAAGGATTATGTAGTAGATACCATTATTAACCCCAATTTACATATGAGGAGACCAAGGGTCTGGTTATATTTGCTCAGTCACACAGTAAGCCCAAGGTATGGCCAGTTTTCAAACCCAAGTCTGTGTGATCTCAGTGCCCTCTGCAGTTTACATTACCCTTGTTTTATTTATTTATTTATTCGTTTGTTTGTTTATTTATTTAAACTTAACAGCCATTCTTTATTGTTCTAAAACACCTTAGAAAACAAGGACATATTTAAAATGCCACACAGACAATAGTAAATTTCTCTGGTACATTACCCTTGTTTTAAAATGTAGGTTTTATTATTATTCACGTATGGTTAGGCCAACAGATCAAGAGAGGATTGCCACTGAAAAGACAGTTTGTTACTCACAGTTCCCTAGAAGAGGGGGCATGCCATGACAGGCAGGGCCACGGGGAAGCACCATGGTTAGTCAGCAGGCAGGGGGAGGGAGCCGGGGGAGGGCAACATGGGCAAGAGCCTTTATTGTGGTTTTTGCTGGAAGAAATGGTCAGGGCAGGGTAAGCAGGTTTAGGATTGGCAAGTTTGAATAATTTTAGTGGGCTCTGGGGCATAGGGACTGCACCTACTTGTCTGGTACCTGGCTCTTGGGTAATTATGGCAGGAGAATAGTGACCTAAGTGTGAGAACACCCATGAGAGCCTGATAAAGAATGTGGTTTGGCTGTGGGCTTCTATTGGCTGATTTGCATTTGGAAGGAGTATTATCTCTAGGAATGAGCTAACCCTGGGAGGGGTAGTCCCTTCCAGTGTCAGCAAGGCCCCAAGATGTCAAAGCATTGGAATAAAAAATATGCTTAATACAACCCTGCAGTCACTGTTATGACAATGTCATCTGTTTTTTTTTCTTTTTTTTGTCTAAGTTTAATGTTTGGGAGTTTTATTAGCGTTTATATTGACTTATACATTAAAATTCAACACAGAAGGAGAGATCAAAACCATGTGACATATAGAAACAAATATCAGACTACCACATAACCCTGCTCTCTAAAATCTGTGTCATGTCTTAATACTGGGCATTTAAAAAGTGTGATACAAATCTGAAATAAGCAAATAATAAGTTTCCATTATAGGCATTACTCACTTCTCTAGATTTTGCAATCTTTGTAAAGCTTCTTTTATACCAACTGTTTTGTTTTTTTTAATATGTTCACGGTACTGGCAAATCTTTCCACAGTGTGTTTACCACCACACCATGTTAAACACAATTATAAAGTGGATGTAGTTGTAAGCACACAGATTTAAGAGATAATTCTCTGCCTTTTTTTTACTCTGCATTTAATCAACATAATTATTTTTTGACTTCAGACCAACACCCTAAAGTTGAAGTCATCTGTTTTAACTCACAGCTACCACTACATTTCCTGGGACTCTACTTGCCCGGAATTTTTGTTTTAAAAATTCTATAAAATACAGTATTAGGACTGGCTACATAATTTGTGGGGCCTAGTACAAAATGAAGATGCTGGGTACCTTGCTCAAAAAATCATTAAGAATTTTAAGACAATGGTAGCTCATCATTAAACTAATCAGGGGCCTTAGCAACTGCACATGTCACATGACACGAAACCAGCCCTGTACAGCATAGTAGTCAATCGGCAGGCAACTTCCAGGGAAAAGACTACAGAAGGTCTTTCTGGTATTTCCTGGTTCCTCACCACAATGGAACCCTGGGGTAAAAGCTCGGCTCAGCTGTGAATGATGCAGTACTCTGAGATAGGCCTTTCCCCTCCCCTTTCCCAGTTCACAGCTGTTTCTCGGGATTGGACACTTCTTGGATGCAGGGACACAAAGGGAGACTACATATTTTCATAATACTAGAGAGGGTGCAAAAATTTCCAAGAAGAGCTCAGTAATGTTGTCACTTTCTAAGTAGCTTGCTCCTGATTCTAGGTAGATTATTAATCTTCCCTGTACAATAAATTATAATCTCTTGCTATGATCATTTTCACATGTGCCTTTGAGTTAATGTTGGCTGAGCTGGAATTTTTCACTTTCCATTTGAAGTTTGGGTGAATAGAGTGATTTTACACAATACAAAAACAACACCTTTCATCGTATTAAAGAGCAGCATATTATGTGTCCAAACTATCGCGTTTCCTTCCTATTATATCTTATTAATCAGTAACCACTGTTCCTGAATTTCGTCATCCATAAAACTGAGCTCAGTATAAACACCTATTTCCTAAGACTGCTTTGTGAATTAGAAGAGTTAGTATATGTACAAATATTAAAACAGGACTTAGCACAGATAAACATACTATGATTGTTATCTGTTATATCTACATGTCATGCAATGTGTAAAGATAACTTGCAGGCAATAATGTTAATCCCAGGTGTATTCTATTCATCCATGAATTAAGAATGCAAACAATTCCTGGAGGAAAATACTCTTCTCATAAGTACTTACATAAATACTTCAAGTTCAAATTTGTTAAATTCCTAGCGTTTGTACTTTGGAAGCTAAACACTTTGCTTTTTACATTTTTATGCGTGGCTTCTGGAATTGGCAAAAATGTTGCTCAATAGCCTGTAGAAATATGTTCATATTATAAAGTAAGTACAATAATGAGTTGTCCTTTCCATTTTTGAAATAGCTAATTTGATTTTAAAGTATTATTGCTTGACAGGACATCCCTGGTGTTCCAGTGGTTAAGACTTCACCATTCAATGCAGGGGTTACAGGTTTGATCCCTGGTCAGGGAGCTAAGATCCCACGTGCCTCGTGGCCAAAAAGCCAAAACATAAAAGAGAAGCAATATTGTAACAAATTCAATAAAGACTTTTAAAAAATGGCCCACATGAAAAAGAATCTTAAAAGAAAATAAAGTATTATTGCTTGAAAAAGATATGTAAAATGTTAAGAACCTAGCTGCTGGAGTTAGAAATATCTGAGTGTATGATCATAATCCTAATCAGAATAAGAGCCATCTTTACTGGGCACTCACTATGTGCCAGATGCTGTCGGAAGCACTTAACACACACCATCCATTTTAATCCTTACAACAATCTAGGAGGCCAACACTCTTATTGTGCTTCATTAACAAATGAGGAAATTTAGGATCCCAGGTTCCTTAACTTGTGTAGGAACACATAGTGAGTCAACAGAAAATCAGAATTTAAACTAGGAATTCTGATTCTAGAACCAAGCACAACTAACAATGATATCTCAAGAGTCAGAAAATTTCTCTGAGCCTCAATTTCCACATCTGTAAAATGGTACTAAATATAGGCCCTCTGACCTGAGGTTGTGAGACTTCCTGCATTAAAATTGTCTACTTTGCATTCTAGTTTTTGGTCATCAGTCAAATAATTAAAGAATTAGTATGTTGGAGGAGCTTCAAGATGGCGGAAGAGTAAGACATGGAGATCACCTTCCTCCCCACAAATACATCAGAAATACATCTACATGTGGAACAACTCCTACAGAACACCTACTGAACGCTGGCAGAAGACCTCAGACCTCCCAAAAGGCAAGAAACTCCCCACGTACCTGGGTAGGGCAAAAGAAAAAAGAATGAACAGAGACAAAAGAATAGGGACGGGACCTGCACCAGTGGGAGGGAGCTGTGAAGGAGGAAAGGTTTCCGCACACTAGGAAGCCCCTTCACGGGCGGAGACTGCAGGTGGCAGAGGGGGAAGCTTCAGAGCCACGGAGGAAAGCACAGCAACAGGGGTGCGGAGGGCAAAGTGGAGAGATTCCCTCACAGAGGAATGGACACAAAACCAGCCAACCAGCAGTGCCAACCAGCACTCACCAGCCCGAGAGGCTTGTCTGCTCACCCACCGGGATGGGTGGGGGCTGGGAGCTGAGGCTAGGGCTTCAGAGTTCGAATCCCAGGGAGAGGACTGGGGTTGGCGGCGTGAACACAGGCTGAAGGGGGCTGTGCGCCACAGCTAGCCGGGAGGGAGTCTGGGAAAAACTCTGGAGCTGCTGAAGAGACAAGAGAATTTTTCTTGCCTCTTTGTTTCCTGGTGCGCAAGGAGAGGGGATTAAGAGCTCCACTTAAAGGAGCTCCAGAGATGGGCGTGAGCCGTGGCTATCAGCACGGACACCAGAGACGGGCATGAGACGCTAAGGCTGCTTCTGCAGCCACCAAGCCTGTGTGCAAGCACAGGTCACTATCCACACCTCCCCTCCCGGGAGCGTGTGCAGCCTGCCACTGCCAGGGTCCCGTGATGCAGGGAAAACTTCCCGGGGAGAACGCACAGCGTGCCTCAGGCTGGTGCAACGTCATGCTGGCCTCTGCTGCCGCAGGCTCGCCCCGCATCATTACCCCTCCCACCCCCCCGGCCTGAGTGAGCCAGAGCCCCCAGATCAGCTGCTCCTTTAACCCTGTCCTGTCTGAGCGAAGAACAGATGCCCTCAGGTGACCTACACACAGAGGCGGGTCCAAATCCAAAGCTGAAACCCAAGAGCTGTGAGAACAAGGAAGAGAAAGGGAAATCTCTCCCAGCAGCCTCAAGAGCAGCGGATTAAATCTGCTTTTATCATTTGTCCAAGGGTTCTGTCTGTACATTTTTGTTTTTTTAATTAAATTTTTTTTATTAATAATTATTTTTTATTTTGATAACTATTTTAGTTTACTTTATTTTATTTTAGCTTCTTATTTCTTTCTTTCTTTTTTATCTCCCTTTTATTCTGAGCCGTGGGGAGGACAGGGTCTTGGTGCTACAGCCAGGTGTCAGGGCTGTGCCACTGAGGTGGGAGAGCCAAGTTCAGGACAAAGGTCCACAAGAGAACTCCCAACTCCACATAATATCAAATAGCAAAAATCTCCCAGAGATCTCCATCTTTGGAGAGACCCAGCTCCACTCAACGACCAGCAAGCTACAGTGCTGGGCACCCTATGCAAAACAACTAACAAGACAGGAACACAACCCCATCCATTAGCACAGAGGCTGCCTAAAATCATAATAAGGCCACAGACAGCCAAAAACACGCCACCAGACGTGGATGTGCCCACCAGAAAGTCAAGATCCAGCCTCATCCACCAGAACACAGGCACTAGTCCCCTCCACCAGGAAGCCTACACAACCCACTGAACCAAACTTAGCCACTGGGGACAGACACCAAAACCAACGGGAATTACGAACCTGCAGCCTGCAAAAAGGAGACCCAAACACAGTAAGTTAAGCAAAATGAGAAGACAGAGAAACACACAGCAGATGACGGAGCAAGGCAAAAACCCAACAGACCTAACAAATGAAGAGGAAATAGGCAGTGGACCTGAAAAAGAATTCAGAATAATGATAGTAAAGTTGATCCAAAATCTTGGAAATAGAATGGAGAAAATACAATAAACGATTAACAAGGACCTAGAGGAACTAAAGAGCAAACACACAGGGATGAACAATACAATAAATGAAATTAAAAATTCTCTAGAAGGGATCAATAGCAGAATAACTGAGGCAGAAGAAAGGATAAGTGACCTGGAAGATAAAATAGTAGAAATAATTACTGCAGAGCAGAATAAGGAATGAAAAGAATTGAGGACAGTCCCAGAGAACTCTGGGACAATATTAAATGCACCAACATTCGAATTATACAGGTCCCAGAAGAAGAATAGAAAAAGAAAGGGACTGAGAAAATGTTTGAAGAGATTATAGTTGAAAACTTCCCTAATATGGGAAAGGAAATAATCAAGCAAGTCCAGGAAGCACAGAGTCCCATACAGGATAAATCCAAGGAGAAACACACCAAGACACATATTAATCAAACTATCAAAAATTAAATACAAAGAAAAATATTAAAAGCAGCAAGGGAAAAACAACAAATAACACATAAGGGAATCCCCATAAGGTTAACAGCTGATCTATCAGCAGAAACTCTTCAAGCCAGAAGGGAGTGGGAGGACATATTTAAAGTGATGAAGGAGAAAAAACTACAACCGAGATTACTCTACCCAGCAAGGATCTCATTCAGATTTGATGGAGAAATTAAAACCTTTACAGACAAGCAAAAGCTAACAGAATTCAGCACCACCAAATCAGCTTCACAACAAATGCTAAAGGAGCTTCTCTAGGCAGGAAACACAAGAGAAGGAAAAGACCTACAACAATAAACCCAAAACAATTAACAAAATGGTAAAAGGAACATACATATCGATAATTACCTTAAATATAAATGGATTAAATGCTCCAACCAAAAGATATAGATTGGCTGAATGGATACAAAACCAACACCCATATATATGCTGTCTACAGGAGACCAACTTCAGTCCTAGGGACACATACAGACTGAAAGTGAGGGGATCGAAAAAGATATTCCATGCAAATGGAAATGAAAAGATAGGTAGAGTAGCAATTCTCATATCAGACAAAATAGACTTTAAAACAAAAACTATTAAAAGAGACAAAGAAGGACACTACATAATGATCAAGGGATCAATGCACCCAACAGAGGATCACCTCAATACATAAGGCAAATACTAACAGCTATAAAAGGCAAAATCGACGGTAACACATTCATAGTAGGGGGCTTTAACACCCCACTTTCACCAATGGACAGATCATTCAAAATGAAAATAAATAAGGAAACACCAGCTTTAAATGACACATTAAACAAGATGGACTTAATTGATATTTATAGGACATTCCATCCAAAAACAACAGAATACACATTCTTCTCAGATGCTCATGGAACATTCTCCAGGATAGATCATATCTTGGGTCACAAATCAAACCTTGGTAAATTTAAGAAAATTGAAATCCTATCAAGTATCATTTCTTAAAACAATGCTATGAGACTATATATCAATTACAGGAAAAAATCTGTGAAAAACACAAACACATGGAGGCTAAACAGTACACTACTTAATAACCAAGAGATCACTGAAGAAATCAAAGAGGAAATCAAAAAATACCTAGAAATAAATGACACTGAAAACACGATGAACCAAAACCTATTGGATGAAGCAAAAGCAGTTCTAAAAGGGAAGTTTATAGCAACACAATCCTACCTTAAGAAAAAAGAAACATCGCAAATAAACAATGTAACCTTGCACCTAAAGCAATTAGAGAAAGAAGAACAAAAAACCCCTAAAGTTGTCAGTGGGAAAGAAATCCTAAACATCAGATCAAAAATAAATGAAAAAGAAATGAAGAAAACGATAGCAAAGATCAATAAACCTAAAAGCTGGTTCTTTGGAAGATAAACAAAATTGATAAACCATTAGCCAGATTCATGAAGAAAAAAAGGGAGAAAACTCAAATCAATAGAATTAGAAATGAAAAATGAGAAGTAACAACTGACACTGCAGAAATACAAAGGATCATGAGAGATTACTACAAGCAACTATATGCCAATAAAATGGACAACGTGGAAGAAGTGGACAAATTCTTAGAAAAGCACAACCTTCTGAGACTGAACCAGGAAGAAATAGAAAATATAAACAGACCAATCACAAGCACTGAAATTGAGATGATGATTAAAAATCTTCCAAAAAACAAAAGCCCAGGACCAGAGGGCTTCACAGGCGAATTCTATCAAACATTTAGTGAAGAGCTAACACCTATCCTTCTCAAACTCTTCCAAAATATAGCAGAGGGAGGAACACTCCCAAACTCATTCTACGAGGCCACCATCACCCTGACACCAAAACTAGAGAAAGATTTCACAAAGAAACCTACAGGCCAATATCACTGATGAGAATAGGTGCAAAAATCCTCAACAAAATACAAGCAAACAGAATCCAACAGCACATTAAAAGGATCATACACTATGATCGAGTGGGGTTTATCCCAGGAATGCAAGGCTTCTTCAGTATAGGCAAATCAATCAATGTGATACACCATATTAACAAATTGAAAGAGAAAAACCATATGATCCTCTCAATAGATGCAGAGAAAGCTTTTGACAAATTTCAACACTCATTTATGATAAAAAAGCTTCAAAAAGTAGGCAAAGTGGGAACTTTCCTCAACATAATAAATGCCATATATGACAAACACACAGCCAACATTGTCCTCAGTGGTGGAAAACTGAAACCATTTCCACTGAGATCAGGAAGAAGACAAGGTTGCGCACTCTCACCACTATTTTTTTTTCTCACCACTATTATTCAACATAGTTTTGGAAGTTTTAGCCACAGCAATCAGAGAAGAAAAAGAAATAAAAGGAATCCTATTTGGAAAAGAAGAAATAAAGCTGTCACTGTTTGCTGATGACATGATACTATTCATAGAGAATCCTAAAGATGCTACCAGAAAACTACTAGAGCTAATCAATGAATTTGGTAAAGTAGCAGGATACACAATTAATGCAAATCAAGACAGTATGGTACTGGCACAAAAACAGAAATAGATCAATGGAAAAGGATAGAAAGCCCAGAGATAAACCCACACACCTATGGTCACCTTATCTTTGATAAAGGTGTCAGGAATATACAGTGGAGAAAAGACAGACTCTTCAATAAGTGGTGCTGGGATAACTGGACAGCTTCATGTAAAAGAATGAAATTAGAACACTCCCTAACACCATACACAAAAATAAACACAAAATGGGTTAAAGACCTACATGTAAGGCCAGACACTATAAAACTCTTAGAGGAAAACAGGCAGAGCAGTCTATGACATAAATCACAGCAAGATCCTTTTTGTCCCACCTCCTAGAGAAATGGAAATAAAAATAAAAATAAACAAATGGGACCTAATGAAACTTAA
>NC_041234.1:29550960-29565593 GCF_002837175.3 Physeter macrocephalus | reverse complement strand
AAAACTACAAATAGAACTACCATACGACCCAGCAATCCCACTACTGGGCATATACCCTGAGAAAACCATAATTCAAAAAGAGTCATGTACCAAAATGTTCATTGCAGCTCTATTTACAATAGCCAGGACATAGAAGCAACCTAAGTGTCCATCAACAGATGAATGGATAAAGAAGATATGGCACATATATACAATGGAATATTACTCAGTCATAAAATAAACGAAATTGAGTTACTTTTAGTGAGGTGAATGGACCTAGAGACTGTCATACAGAGTGAAGTAAGTCAGAAAGAAAAAACAAATACCGTACACTAACACATATATATGGAATCTTAAAAAAAAAAGGTCATGAAGAACCTTGGGGCAAGACAAAATAAAGACGCAGACCCACTAGAGCATGGACTTGAGGATATGGGGAGGTGGAAGGGGAAGCTGGGACAAAGTGACAGAGTAACATGGACATATATACACTACTAAACGTAAAATAGATAGCTAGTGGGAAGCAGCCGCATAGCACAGGGAGATCAGCTCGGTGCTTTGTGACCACCTAGATAGGTGGGATAGGGAGGGTGGGAGGGAGGGAGAGGCAAGAGGGAAGAGATATGGGGATATATGTATATGTATAACTGTTTCACATTGTTATAAAGCAGATACTAACACACCATGTAAAGCAATTATACTCCAATAAAGATGTTAAAAAAAAAAGAATTAGTATGTTGGTGGAGGTCATCAAGTGTACGTGACCAACTGCTGACTGTCAAGCTGGACCTGGGCAATCAGAGGCTCCTCATCCCCTCTCCAGTCCTTGGAATGTACCTTCAGTCCACCATTCTCAAAGCTGGAGCCGTTTTCAAGGACACAGCCTTGAGACAGTAATGTGATGTTGAGACCATCTGGTTGGTATATGTGACCGAACCCCATTAAAGCCTCTAAGTAAACTTTCAAGATTCTGGCAAGCAGGTATGGAGATCTACTGTCTTGCAGCTGTCCAAGACAAGCCTCAAATGTAAGTCCCTTGTGGGGAATTCTCTGGCGGTCCAATAATTAGAATTCTGTGCTTTCACTGCCAAGGGTCTGGGTTCAATCCCTGGTTGGGGAACTGAGATCCCACAAGCTACATGGTGAGGCTAAATAAATAAATAAAGACTTAAATGTGAAAGGCCAATATTTTTTTGAAAAAAATGTAAGGTCTTTGCTTATTAAACTGCCACCTACCTATCTGGAGCAGTCTGCCTCTTTCTTCCATCTCTCCTTGCCCTTCATGTACAGGGGCCAGTTTGTGAGCCAACAAAGTAACATGACAAAGTAAAAGTTTTTAAAATGTGTTCTCAAAAATAATTCCTTTAGTTCTAATGATTTTTAGTAGCATGCCCAATAGGTTTTTGTTCCAATTCCTGAATTTAATTCTTTTTTCCATTTTAGTACAGATGATGGATCCCACTGTGTTCCTTCAGAGCTACCAAAGGGTTGACTGGGTGGAACATTTTTCAAGGAGTAAGGACACTTGGTGGTAGAGATTCTGGGAAGATGGTGACGTCAGTGGCTTTATAGCTTTATGATCTCTCCAAACACTCACATAAAAACAGAGCAACTAGAGAGCAAAAGCAAAATGCATGAATAATATTTTCAACAAATCTAGGGTATAAGATATCCCCTCAGCCTCCAAAATTCAAGTGGATGAGGACAAACCACTAAAAGTTGTATTACTTACATGGTACTGGTGTCTGTGCAGGAAGAAAAAGAAGTAACAGCACAGCATTTTACTAACTTGATAATAGGAGAACCACAAACTAGCCAGCTCACTGGAAAGAGAAACTGAAACTGGCAGGGTTTCTGCCCTTTTCAATACCAGGTAAGTGCAAGGAACCCAGATGAAAAGGCACTAAAGGGGCTGGAAGCATCATAGCCCCTGTGAACTCTCAAAACTGACACTTCAGGGCTCCCTTCTAGGACAGGAGCCCACCATATGAGAAACCTCTGGAACTGGAATCATGATGCAGTAGGAAATGAATAAGAGAGACTAAGGAAATGAAAAGGTCTAAAACTGTGCTGTATACACACGTCCACACTTGTGGCTATTGAGTACTTGAAATGTGGCTGAGATATGCTGCAGGTGTAAATTACACACCAGCTTTTGAAAACTTAGTAGGAAAAATTTTAAATATCTCATAAATTATTAAGTGAAGTAAGTCAGAATGAGAAAGACAAATACCATGTGATATCACTTATACGTGGAATCCAAAATATGACACAAATGAATTTATTTATGAAACAGAAACAGACTCAGACATAGAAAACAAACTTATGGTTACCAAACGGGAAAGGGGGTAGGGAAGTGATAAACTGGGAGTTTGGGATTAGCCGATACAAACTACTATGTATAAAATACATAGACAAGGTCCTACTGTACAGCACAGGGAACTATATTCAATATACTGTAATAAACCATAATGGGAAAGAATATGAAAAAGTGTGTATATATGCATGGCTGAATCGCTTTGCTGTACACCAGAAGCTAACACAGCATTGTATATCAACTATACTTCAATAAAAAATATTTTTTATCTAAAAATAAATATCTCAATAATTTTTATATAGATTACATGTTGAAATAATATTTTGGATAGATGAAATTAAATAAATTATTAAATGTGTTTCTTTAGGCATTTTAAAATGTGACTACTAGAAAACGGTATTACATGTGTGGCTAGCATTATATTTCTACTGGACAGAACTCCATATTACTGAAGTTTGAGATGTCTTTTTGACATCTCAAGTGGAAAAGTCAATTAGGTAGCTGGATATACGTGACTGGAGTACAAGGGAATAGATGGGAGTGGATATACAATATTTTGATTCACCAGCCTAAAACAATACTCAAAGATGTGAGACTAGATGGAATCACCTAGGAAGTAAATGTGTATAGGAAAAAAAGGGCAAAAAAGGCAAAAAAACGGAGGCCTTGGGCAATCCAACACTTAGAGGTGTGGAAAATGAGAAAGGTCTAGGAGAATGTGGGGTGGACATAAAGAGAACAGTCTTCAAAGATTAAAGAAGAACATATATAAAGGAAAAGGGAATGATTAACTGTGTCAAATGCTGCCAAAAGGTGAATTAAGATGAAATCTAGGGCTTCCCTGGTGGCGCAGTGGTTAAGAATCTGCCTGCCAATGCAGGGGACACAGGTTCGAGCCCTGGTCCGGGAAGATCCCACATGCGGAGGAGCAACAAAGCCCGTGCACCACAACTACTGAGCCTGCGCTCTAGAGCCAGTGAGCCACAACTACTGAAGTCCCGAGTGCCTAGAGCCCATGCTCCACAACAAGAGAGGCCACTGCAATGAGAAGCCCGCACACTGCAACGAAGAGTAGCCCCCGCTCGCCGCAACTGGAGTGAGCCCGTGTGCAGCAACGAAGACCCAACACGGACAAAAATAAATAAACAAATAAAATAAATAAAATTTTTTTAAAAAGCTTCATGATTTTGGGTTTGGCAGTGATTTCTAGGATTTGACACTAAAAACACAAACAACAAAAGTGAAAATAGATAAATTGGATTACATCAAAACGAAAACTTTCTGCATCAAAGGACACAGTTTAAATAGAGTGAAAAGGCAACCTATGGGAGAAAATATTTGCCAATCATATATCTGAAAAGAGGCTAACTTCCAGAACATATAAAGAACCCCTACAACTCAATAACAAGAAAACTGATTTTAAAAATGGGCAAAGGACTTTAATAGACATTTCTCCAAAGAAGATATACAAATGGCCAAAAAGCATAAGAAAAGATGCTCAACACCACTAATCATTAAGGAAATGCAAATTAAAACCAGTGAGATATCACCCCACATTTATTAGGATGGCTGCTATCAAAAAACAAAACAGGGACTTCCTTGGTGGTCCAGTGGTTAAGAATCTGCCTCCCAATGCAGGGGAAGTGGGTTGGATCCCTGGTCGGGGAACTAAGATCCCCCAGGCCACAGGGCAACTAAGCCCGAGCGCCACAACTGGAGAGCCCACGCGCCACAACTAGAGAGAAGCCTGTGCGCTGCAACTAAGACCCGACAAAGCCAAATAAATAAATACTTTAAAAAAAAAAAAGAGTAGTCAAACCCATAGAAAGAGAAAGTGGAATGTTGATTGCCAGGGACTTCAGGAAGAGAGGAATGGGGAGTTATGGTTTGATGGGACAGAGTTTCAGTTGGAGAAGATGAAAAAATTCTGGAGATGGAATGTGGTGAATGTTGCATAACAGTGAATGCCATAGAACCGTACACTTACAAATGGTAATTTTTGTTATATGTATCTTATCACAATTAACGAAAAAAAAATTTAAAGTGTACAGGGAATTTCCTTGTGGGAATGTGGGGCAGTGGTTAGGACTGCCAAGGGCCCAGGTGTGATTCCTGGTCGGGAAACTAAGATCCCACATGTTGCACAGCCAAAAAAAAAAAAAGATGAAATCTAGGAATTGTCCACTGGATTTTGCAGAATGAAGGTCTGCTATGTGATGACAATTGATACTTTCATAGGGAGGGTCCAGAGAAGGAAGAAATGCTTATGGTCAATAGCAGCTATGTAAATTTTAGTATGGTGGGCTTGAGTTAAGGACATTGGATTGAGGTCCACTCCCAAACAGATCAAATGCCCAGGAGACACACTAAAACATTAACATGCAGTAGAGTGGTGGCATCTCGGATTCAGCCCACTGAATACTAGCTCACTGCAGGAAGGACCAAGTCTAGGACCTGAACTATTGCTTCCCTCAACATCTGAGATATTGAGGGGGTGTTGTATGGTCAGAGCCACTTCCAGGGACAAGATGTGGCTTCCTAAATATATTGATATATCCCTTAGTGTCTCTAACTCTCTGTGGCTGGGCTACAGAGCTATCTATACATCCAGGGCAGTCGCTAACATTTGCAGTATGTCTGGCACAAAAGTACAAATGAAGGCCCTTGGTCCATGTCCTTGATCTCTTCCCATTGCCAGCTATGTCCTACACCAAGAGATCGCTCACACCTAACCCAGAGAACACTTCAGCCTACATCTCCAAGCTTTGTCTTCCCTTTGCTTCTACAGTGGCCACTTGGCCACCTTTTGGGCCTGAGTTTGCATACCATAGGCCCAGACCTTCCTTCCTTAGGAAGGACCCTGAAAGTAAGGCCTTACAGGACCTGGAAGCAGCCTCGGGGAATAAGGAAACCTAAACGTTTTACACAAATGTTGCAGGGTGTTGGGACCTGGTGAGAACATCCCATTGTCCTTGTGGTCAATGTCTCTAGCTTTGTGGTCTGAATACAGCACGAAGAGGGCCTGAGTGGGAAACTTTATAATGTGGGGCCCAGGAATAGGGTTCTTCTTAACCAGTACTATGCCAGTACTGGCCACATACCAGAAAAACAAGGAGAAAAAAATATGGGAAAGTAGGGAGGAGTTTCCTTTTACTGGTTTGGTTTAAATTTTTTTAACTCTATTCTTTTAATGTGGTCTCCTACCATGTTTCTACAACTAAACTTCTTAAAAAAACAGCTAAGTTGAGTTTCATCATAGAACCAGCAATATGGTCATAGTGGAAAATGTAGAACATAGAAGACCATACCACCAGTTATTCCAAAGATGAGATATATGCCCTGATCGCAGCATGGTGTATGTCCATCCAGTTGTCTCCAAATATGTCTATATGTGTACACACAAACACACACATACACACTCACCCTTGCATATCTGCTCACACTTAGTCACAATAATTTTTTAAATGGGATTATCCATTAACACCATTTTCACTAAATATACGACCATTTTTACATACTCACTAACCTTGAATCACTCTCCCATACCTTCCCCTCCCCTCTCCCCACAGACCTCAGGAGCCCCTGTTCCCAACACATAAATTTTTTTCTCCCCTAGAAACTGAGACCTTCCCCCTTCTGCTCCTGACTCCTGCTGTTCTCCCCCTTCCTGATCCTGAGTCTTCCTTCTATAGCACCCCCTACTCCCATCTGAGGAGGAAGTATTCTCCCTATCCATACAGGGTCATGCCCTGCCTCTTTCTTCAACCTGGATATCTCCATCACCCCTCCTTTTCTATAGCCACCTTGAGTTAAACCCTGCCCCCTTTTCTTGTCCATAGTTGCAAATCACCTACGCAAAGATCATATATAACATATAAATGGAATTTTCCTGGACAGAACTCCATGTTAGACAGTGGAAATAAATGATTGCTAGGATAATATTTTATTCCCCCTCCCTTCCAATGAGTAAGCTAGTATGCCAACAACTTTCTTAAGTCCTCTAAATAAGACACAGGATTAACCGTTTTTTGGACAATAAAAAAAAGCTACAATTTTTAAATGAAACCAACATTTTAATTTGTTCACTCAAAATTTTCATTATGGAAAGGCAACTTGGAAAGGGAAATCTCAGAGGCCAAGGCAGGCCCTTTTGGGGGATAAGGGGGGGCTGGAATCAAGTGCCAACAGCAGATAAGTGCTAGGCAGTGCCATTATGGGGAAGGGAGGCTTCAAAACTGCTTATGATGTTGCTTAATAGCTAGAGCACTTGGAAACCTCACAGTTAACCGGCGGAGCAGGCAGCCCATTCAGGACAGTGCGTGGATGTTGATTTCTTTTGCAGGCCTTATGAGTATGCTCATGGAGGATCACAGCATAGGGGGTGTAGGAGAGAGAGGCGTGCTCCCTATTTCAGCTGGCTCTCCTGAAGAGAGAGGGCTCAGGACATCAGACTCGGGCAGCAAGATGCGCCTAAGGGTAGTGGGGCTAGGAGTAGAGATGGAGCTCAGGACAGAAAACCTAGAGGAACTCCTGCCAGAAAAATCAGTGGGGGAGGAAGAGGGGCTCTGGCCCGGAGACCAAAGAGCAGAGGAGGAGGAGAAACTCTCACCATATGGCTCAGGAGGTGACGGTAAGGAGGCATACATACGAACTGCATGCCAAACCTGCTGGGAAGGAAGGTTTGGGACCTCAGAATCAGAAGAGCTTGAGCTGCTCTGGAAGACTAGCCTTCCTACGGAGAACCCAGGGGATGAAGGAGGACTCTGGCCATTAAGCCCAGGTGGAGAAGGGTGGCTGCTAGGGGCTGATCTTCTCTGGGTGGTGCAGCTCCAGAGGACAAAGCCTGAAGTCGTGCTGCTGCTTCGGAGAGCAGGGCCTGGCCCAGATGCATGGCCGCGGAGAACAGGTCCTGGCGGGCTGGAGTGGTTGTCGATGGCAGCCACTGGCCCAGATGCACGGCGGCGGGAAGCACGGCCTGGCGCGGAAGCACGGCGGCAGCGATGAGCAGGACCCGGCGGGCTGGAGTGGTTGTCCATGGTAGGGCCTGGCCCAGATGCACGGCGGCAGGAAGCAGGGCCTGGCGCAGAAGCACGGTGGTGGTGAAGAGCAGGGCCTGGCAGGCTGGAGTGGTTGTCGATGGCAGCGCCTGGTTCAGATGTACGGCAGCAGGAAGCAGGGCCTCGCGCAGAAGCACAGCGGCGGTGATGAGCCGGGCCTGGAGCGGAAGCATGGCGGCAGTGAAAATCAGGGCCTGGCTCGGGTGTACAGCAGCGGCGTTGAGCAAGGCCCGGCGCTGATGCTTGGCGCTGGAGAGCAGCGCCCGGCCTGGATAGACGGCAACAAGCTGTGCCTGGTTTGGGTGGACGGTGGTGGTGGCAGCAACGAGCTGCGCCTGGTTCGGGTGCACGGTGGTGGTGGCTGGCAGGGCTCTGCTCAGCTGCATGGCTATGAATAGCAGCGCTGGACCCGGATGCGTGGCTATCGAGAGCAGGGCCTAGCATGGCTGCCTGACTGCGGAGAACGGGACCCGACGGGGTGGTGTGGCCACGGCGAGCAGGGCGTTGCACCGATGCACGGCTGCGAAGAGCAGGGCCAGACTGGGTGGCGCGGCAGCAGAGGGCTGGGCCTGGTCTGACTGCTTGATTGCGGAGAGCAGGGCCTGGTGCTTTAGCCTGGCTTTGGAGTACAGGACCCGGCTGCGATGCATGGTTCCACAGAGAAACCTGAAAATGGCCGCAGCTGCTGGGCTCAGACCTTGGAGAAGATGGTGGCGAAGACGTCAACCACGGGGACACCGCATCTCCGGAAAACAGACAGCGCTGTGGAGGCTTCAGAGACCCGGAAGCTTCCTCATGGCTGGGCCGCTTCCTCCCACGTCCATTCCCTGGGCTCGTGGTCTGGGTCGGACGCTGGCCAGCGCCCCCAGCAGCTTGCCAGACGGCGGCCCCACTGAGCACAGGCACCGTCTGGACGCCTTGGCCCGTCCTGGGTACCACACAGCTCAGCTCCGTGTGGGGACTCCCGCCGCCATGGAGGTTGGGGCGCCCCCCTTCCTGCACACCGTCCACGGAGGGGGGCCCCAGGTCCTCCCCGGTGAGCGAAATGGCGCCAGCAGCAGCCACCTTGCAGGATGAGGAACCTGCTGTGCAACCGCGTGGGGTGCCGCCACCTGACGGAGATGGGTTGCTTGAGACTGTGGGGACCAAGGCACCAGGATCGGGGTTTTCAGTCCCATGGCTATCGCCAGGGGAAGAGGCGACCTTGTTCTTCGGCCCTGCAGGCATCTCACCCTGCTGTGGCTTCTGCTCCTTCTCACAGCACGACTGGGTGGCCACAAGGCCAGGTTCTCCCTCACAGACAGGAGAGCGCGGCTGCTGATGCTACCTCAGAGAAGCCCTGGGCGCCAAGAGGGAGGAGGATGGGCGGGCCCCGTGGAGTCTTCGCTTCTGATTGGTGGGCTGGATGTCACGTGACCTTCGTCTCCCGGGGAGGGGGCCAACTTGGCTTCACCTAGCACCAAACAGGAGGGTGTGCTCCACACGTCAGGAGTTCGGTCCACCCCGCCCCGCTCAGCACACCAGGTCAATGCTGGGAATTCCCCATCCTTACCCTAGGAGTATGTGCGTCTGGAAAGAGGGGTTGAGGGCCACAAGGCTGTCTATATAAATGATTTGGGTCACGCCAAATCAGCTTAGTTTATAGCACCACTCTGGTGGTTCAACCCTTAGCCAGGTGCCCCTCCTGGAATATAGTCAGGACACTGGACCTGTAACTGTGACCCTGGAGGGGACGGTCCCGGAACTGCTCTGGGCATCTGAATGACCCCACAGGAAGGTTTGCTTGGAGAGCGGCCTGAAAGCGAGCAAACGGATGGGTCCTACACGGGGGTCTTGGCTTAGGATGTTCAGTATGCTGCCACATATGCGGGACGGGGGGGGAAGATAATTCTTCAGCAAGATGCTTCCCCCTGCCCTGCTCCCTGAACACAGACAGGTTGCCTGGGATTAAGGGTGATGCTGTCCTTAAAGATGCATCATAATTTGTATGGGCTGCATAGTAATCTACTGATGAACGTACATTACTTTATTTGACCTACTGTCCAGTTTCTGTTCATATAACTATGGTGTGGTGCACAGGCTTGAAGTGCAATATTTGGACACATTTTTAGTCATTATTATAAAAGTCATTATTACTGCATGTTCAGTACCCAAAACAAAAGTAAATGTAGGAAAACTAGAACCTAGATTCCCACAGACCAGCAGGCAAGTACTGGGAATGTTTAATTACTTTTTGGCAGAATGGCCATTCATAAATAATTCATAGTCCTTTTGTTTTATAAAAATGGAATTATTCATGCATACATATTGTTTTGTAACCTGCTTATTGTGTCCAGAAAACACACTTTCCATGTCAATAAATACATTTCCACAAGGCCATTGTGTAACTACAAAATATTCCTTTTTCGGAGGAAGCTTACATTTTCTTTTTTTTTAAAAAATAAATTTATTTATTTATTTATTTTTGGCTGAGTTGGATCTTCGCTGCTGCATGCGGGCTTTCTCTAGTTGCCATGAGCGGGGTGGGGGGGTCTACTCTTCGTTGTGGAGCACAGCCTCTAGGCGTGTGGGCTTCAGTAGTTGTGGCACGTGGGCTCAGTAGTTGTGGCTTGCGGGCTCTAGAGCGCAGGCTCAGTAGTTGTGGCGCATGGGCTTACTTGCTCCACAGCATGTGGGATCTTCCCGGACCAGGGCTCGAACCCCTGTCCCCTGCATTGGCAGGTGGATTCTTAACCACTGTTCCACCAGGGAAGTCCAGGAAGCTTACATTTTCAAACTGCTATATTGATCAACATTTATGTTGTTTCCAACCTTTCACTCTCTATAACACATCAATGTAAGACATATCCTTTTTACTAAAAATTGTTCATATCCTCGAATGTGAACTTGTTGTGGATAAATTCCCAGAAAAGGATATTCTGAATACGGGCCATACACATTTGTAATTCTTTGATAAGAATTTAGGAAAGTGGTTCTCCTGACAGTTGCTGTTACAGAGATTTTGGTGGAATGGAATGGGATATTTAGTGGAATGGATGAACAAATGGACTGAAACAACACAAAAATAGAATAGAAAGGTGTTTGGAGTGTTAAATAATAGAGAATAGAAAATTAATTTGAAATGGAATACAGAATGTGATGAAATAGACACTGACTGTAGTGGAAATTAGAATAAAATGGAAAAGGAATATGGACTTGAACAGGATGTGGAATGGAAAATTGAATGGAATATAATGGGGAAATGCAGTGGAATGCAAAATGGCAATATCTAATGGCCAAAGGAATAAAAGAAAAATGTTATATGAGAAAAGGAATGAAATGGAGTATAGTTTGAAATAAAATATTAAAGAAAATAGAAGGAAATCAAAATAGGAACGACCATAGTATGGAGTACAATATGCAATGGCCTGAAATAAATGGACCATGAAATATGCACTATAGATTTAAAAGTACCATAGGGGTGAGGAGAGAAGACGGCAGAATAGTAAGACGTGGAGATCACCTTCCCCCCCACAGATACATCAGAAATATATCTACACGTGGAACTGCTCCTATAGAACACCCACTGAACGCTGGCAGAAGACCTCAGACCTACCAAAAGGCAAGAAACTCCCCACGTACCTGGGTAAGGCAAAAGAAAAAAGAATAAACAGAGACAAAAGAATAGGGGCGGGACCTGCACCAGTGGGAGGGAGCTGTGAGGAGGAAAGGTTTCCACACAATAGAAGCTCCTTCGCAGGCGGAGACTGCGGATGGCAGAGGGGGAAGCTTCAGAGCCACGGAGGAGAGTGCAGTAACAGGGTGCGGAGGGCAAAGCAGAGAGATTCCCGCACACAGGATCGGTGCCGACCAGCACTCACCAGCCCGAGAGGCTTGTCTGCTCACTCGCCCGGACGGGCGGGGGCTGGGAGCTGAGGCTCGGACTTCGGTCGGATGCCGGGAGAGGACTGGGGTTGGCTGTGTGAACACAGCCTGAAGGGGTTAGTGCACCACGGCTAGCCGGGAGGGAGCCCGGGAGAAGTCGGGAGCTGCCGAAGAGGCAACAGACTTTTTCTTCCCTCTTTGCTTCCTGGTGCGCGAGGAGAGGGGATTAAGCACGCCATTTAAAGGAGCTCCAGAAACAGGTGCGAGCCGCTGCTATCAACGCGGACACCGGAGACGGGCATGAGACGGTAAGGCTGCTGCTGCCGCCACCAAGAAGCCTGTGTGCGAGCACAGGTCACTCTCCACACCTCCCCTCCCAGGAGCCTGTGCAGCCCACCACTGCCAGGGTCCCGGGATCCAGAGACAACTTCCCCGGGAGCACAGGTCACTCTCCACACCTCCCCTCCCAGTAGCCTGTGCAGCCCGCCACTGCCAGGGTCCCGGGATCCAGAGACAACTTCCCCGGGAGAACGCACAGTGTGCCTCAGGCAGGTGCAACGTCACACTGGCCTCTGCTGCCGCAGGCTCACCCCACACTCCGTGCCCCTCCCTCCCCCCAGCCTGAGTGAGCCAGAGACCCCGAATCAGCTGCTTCTTTAACTGCGTCCTGTCTGAGCGAAGAACAGACGCCCTCCAGCGACCTATACGCAGAGGCGGGGCCAAATCCATAGCGGAACCCTGAGAGCTGTGCGAACAAAGAAGAGAAAGGGAAATCTCTCCCAGCAGCCTCAGAAGCAGCGGATTAAAGCTCCACAATCAACTTGATGTACCCTGCATCTGTGGAATACCTGAATAGACAAAGAATCATCCCAAATTGAGGAGGTGGACTTTGGGAGCAAGATATATTATTTTTTCCGCATTTTTCTCTTTTTGTGAGTCTGTATGTGTATGCTTCTGTGTGAGATTTTGTCTGTATAGCTTTGCTTTCACCATTTTTCCTAGCATTCTGACCTTCCTGTTGTTTTGTTTGTTTGTTTTTACTTTTTAAAATTTTTCTTCTTAATAATTATTTTTTATTTTAATAACTTTATTTTATTTTATTCCACATTAATTTCTTTTCTTTCTTTCTTTCTTCCTTCCTTCCTTCTTTCCTTCCTTTCTTTCTTTCTTTCTTTCTTTTTCTATTTTTTCTCCCTTTTATTCTCATCCATGTGGATGAAAGGCTCTGGGTGCTCCAGCCAGGCATCAGGGCTGTGCCACTGAGGTGGGAGAACCAACTTCAGGACACTGGTCCACAAGAGACCTCCCAGCTCCATGTAATATCAAACGGCGAAAATCTCCCAGACATCTCCATCTCAACACCAAGACCCAGCTTCTCTCAACGACCAGCAAGCTACAGTGCTGGACACGCTATGCCAAACAACTAGCAAGACAGGAACACAGCCCCATCCATTAGCAGAGAGGCTGCCTAAAAATCATAATAAAGGCTACAGACACCCCAAAACACACCACCAGCTGTGGACCTGCCAACCAGAAAGACAAGATCCAGCCTCATCCACCAGAACACAGGCACTAGTCCCCTCAACCAGGAAACCTACTCAACCCACTGAACCAACCTTAGCCACTGAGGACAGACACCAAAAACAACGGGAACTACGAACCGGCAGCCTGCAAAAAGGAGACCCCAAACACAGTAAGATAAACAAAATGAAAAGAGAGAAAAACACACAGCAGATGAAGGAGCAAGGTAAAAACCCACCAGACCTAACAAATGAAGAGGAAATAGGCAGTCTAAAAAGCTGAGTGAGTTCAGCACCACAAAACCAGCTTTGCAACAAATGCTAAAGGAACTTATCTAGGCAAGCAACACAAGAGTAGTAAAAGACCTACAGGAACAAACCTGAAACAATTAAGTAAATGGTATTAGGAACATACATATTGATAAATCAGATGAAGGAGCAAGGTTAAAACCTACCAGACCTAACAAATGAAGAGGAAATAGGCAGTCTACCTGAAAAAGAATTCAGAATAATGATAGTAAAGATGATACAAAATCTTGGAAATAGAATAGAGAAAGTGCAAGAAACATTTAACAAGGACCTAGAAGAACTAAAGAGGAAGCAAGCAATGATGAACAACACAACAAATGAAATTAAAAATACTGTAGATGGGATCAGTAGCAGAATAACTGAGGCAGAAGAATGGATAAGTGACCGGGAAGATAAAAAAGTGGAAATAACTACTGCAGAGCAGAATAAAGAAAAAAGAATGAGAATTGAGGACGGTCTCAGAGACCTCTGGGACAACATTAAATGCACCAACATTCGAATTATAGGGGTCCCAGAAGTAGAAGAGAAAAAGAAAGGGACGGAGGAAATATTTGAAGAGATTATAGTTGAAAACTTCCCTAATATGGGAAAGGAAATAGTCAATCAAGTCCAGGAAGCACAGAGTCCCATACAGGATAAATCCAAGGAGAAACACGCCAAGACACATATTAATCAAACTATCAAAAATTAAATACAAGAAAACAAATTAAAAGCAGCAAGGGAAAAACAAATAACACACAAGAGAATCCCCATAAGCTGATCTTTCAGCAGAAACACTGCAAGCCAGGAGGGAGTGGCAGGACATATTTAAAGTAATGAAGGAGAAAAACCTACAACCAAGATTATTCATATTAGGGGACATTAACACCCCACTTTCAGCAATGGACAGACCATCCAAAATGAAAATAAATAAGGAAACACAAGCTTTAAATGATACATTAAAGAAGATGGACTTAATTGATATTCATAGGACATTCGATCCAAAAACAAGAGAATACACATTTTTCTCAAGGGCTCATAGAACATTCTCCAGGATAGAGCATATCTTGGGTCACAAATCTAGCCTTGGTAAATTTAAGAAAATTGAAATCATATCAAGTATCTTTTCCGAGACTAGATATCATTTACAGGGAAAGATCTGTAAAAAATACAGACACATAGAGGCTAAACAATACACTACTTAATAACGAAGTGATCACTGAAGAAATCAAAGAGGAAATCAAAAAACACCTAGAAACAAATGACAGTGCAGACACGACGACCCAAAACCTATGGGATGCAGGAAAAGCACTTCTAAGAGGGAAGTTTATAGCAATACAATCCCACATTAAGAAACAGGAAACATCTCGAATAAACAACCTAACCTTTCACCTAAAGCAATTAGAGAAAGAAGAACAAAAAAACTCCAAATTTAGCAGAAGGAAAGAATCATAAAGATCAGATCAGAAATAAATGGAAAAGAAATGAAGGAAACAATAGCAAAGATCTATAAACCTAAAAGCTGGTTCTTTGAGAAGATAAACAAAATTGATAAACCATTAGCGAGACTCATCAAGAAAAAAAGGGAGAAAACTCAAATCAATAGAA
>NC_041234.1:29548897-29549382 GCF_002837175.3 Physeter macrocephalus | reverse complement strand
TAAATCACAGCAAGATCCTTTTTGACCCACCTCCTTGAGAAATGGAAATAAAAACAAAAATAAACAAATGGGACCTAATGAAACTTAAAAGCTTTGCACAGCAAAGGATACCATAAACAAGACCAAAAGACAACCCTCAGAATGGGAGAAAATATTTGCAAATGAAGCAACTGACAAAGGATTAATCTCCATAATTTATAAGCAACTCATGCAGCTCAATAACAAAAAAACAAACAACCCAATCCAAAAATGGGCAGATGATCTAAATAGACATTTCTCCATAGAAGATATACAGATTAGCTACAAACACATGAAAAAATGCTCAACATCATTAAGCATTAGAGAAATGCAAATCAAAACTACAATGAGATATCATCTCACACCGGTCAGAATGGCCATCATCAAAAAATCTAGAAACAATAAATGCTGGAGAGGGTGTGCAGAAAAGGGAACACTCTTGCACTGTTGGTGGGAATGTAAATTGA
>NC_041234.1:29513119-29548831 GCF_002837175.3 Physeter macrocephalus | reverse complement strand
AGGAGAGGAATAAAGATGCAGACATAGAGAATGGACCTGAGGACACGGGGAGGGGGAAGGGTAAACTGGGACGAAGTGAGAGAGTGGCATTGACATATATACACTGCCAAATGTAAAATAGATAGCTAGTGGGAAGCAACTGCATAGCACAGGGAGGTCAGCTCGGTGCTTTGTGACCACCTAGAGGGGTGGGATAGGGAGGGTGGGAGGGAGAGAGACGCAAGAGGGAAGAGATATGCCAACATATGTATATGTATATCTGATTCACTTTGTTGTAAAGCAGAAAGTAACACACCATTGTAAAGCAATTATACTCCAATAAAGATTAAAAAAAAGTTACCATAAAAGAATGGAATGAAATTTGGAATGAAAAACAGAATCCAAGATTATGAAGGATGGAATAGGAATTGAATGCTAATGGAGTATGTAAAATCAAATACTGACGAAATGCAGGATGGACTTAAATGAAGAATAAATGAATAGAATGTGTTCTGGTCATCCACCATTCCATAATATAGTGTTGTGGAATAATGTCCATTTCATTATGCTCATGGATTTTTTAGAGCTAGAATTCAGATAGGTTAGAGCAGGAATGGCTTATCTCTGCTCCACAGTGTCTGCAGCCTCAGGTGTAAAAACTTGAATGGCTGTGAGGTCATAAGGGAAGGACAACAATCATTTGGCCAGTTTATCTGGGTAGATGGTGTCACTTCCTGGAATAGGGAAGGCTTGAATATTGGGGTCACAGTGGGAATCAGTGATCTGTTCTGACCATATTAGCTACTATGTGCTCTGTAGTTGTCCTAGTGACTTAGGGTTATGAACCCCAACTTATCTCATGGCCATTCTCTTAATTCTATAGGTCAACCTTCACCATTTTCATAGATCCAGTTTTCCTCTTAAGAGTCATTTCAGTTTACTCTCTGAGATCTTTCCTTTCCTCCTCCTCCTTTCTAGAATCTCTGGGTCTTAGTCATGATCCTTGACTTAGTAATAAAATGCCCCCATCCTTGCTTTCTTTAAAGGAGCTCTCTATATAGATATAGAGATGTATATAGTTTTTCCCCACTTATTGATTTGCTCTTCTCTAAGATCTCAAACTTTATGCTAAGGAAGTCCCTCTGTTTAACTCTATTGGTGTGTCTTCAGTGCCCTCTCCTCTTTCTTTCCCAGTGCTTCTGTTTAAGAGATAGTGTTTATGTATGTTTGTGCTCATAGAAAAAGAAACTGGAAGGGTGAGTTTTGTTCTCTCGTACTTTATCTTCTGAATGTTTTCAATGAGCATACTTTACTCTTGTACTCAGAAAAATAGAGCTATTTGCATTTTTGAAACCATTTATAATATTTGTTTAGATTTTAAGCTGTTGTAAAAACAAAAAATACAGGCTATCTTATATACTACTGGATGGGGTTATAAATTCATAGCATCTTGCCGATGAAATGTCCTTTTGACACTACAATTTCTCTTCTAGGCATTAACTCTCAAGAAATACTCATATATACTCACAATGTTATGTGCTCAAAGGTGATTATTATAGTGTCATTTATTTTAAATAAACTGAAATCCTATTTCCAATAAGATACTGGATGTCCATAAAATAAACCTATGCAGCATTTATAGGAATTTTTTTAAAAAAATTAACGCTGTGGGCTATGATATTTACACAAAAAACGCATGATGTATTCTATCTACTGATCTATGTTTGCATCTGTATATTTATTTTTACATCTACCTAGCTTTCTACATATATTAGAATTTCATTCACTATAGTGCAACAGGGAGGGGGGCATTTTGCCCCCCAGGTGTGGGGATTTGGAAATGTCTGGAGACCATCACAATTGGGGAGGGAGAGGTGCTACCGGCATCTAGTATGCAGAGGCTAGGGATGATCTCAGTCCCTTCAATGTACAGGAGAGGGCTTCCCTGGTGGCGCAGTGGTTGCGCGTCCGCCTGCCGATGCAGGGGAACCGGGTTCGCGCCCCGGTCCGGGAGGATCCCATGTGCCGCAGAGTGGCTGGGCCCGTGGGCCATGGCCACTGAGCCTGCGCGTCTGGAGCCTGTGCTCCGCAAGGGGAGAGGCCACAGCAGTGGGAGGCCCGCGTACCACCAAAAAAAAAAAAAAAAATGTACAGGAGAGCCTCTGACAACATAGAATTATCTGACCCAAAATGCCAACAGTGTCCAGTTTGACAAACCCTGCAGTAGAGCATTTAAATTATTCAAAAAAGTTTTAGACAAAATTTACATCATGATCAATCCTACCAGTGATTGATCACTATTGTTAAACGTTTGATATGTGTATGTATTAAACTTTCTATGATAATTTTGTGCTTTAATAAATAGCAAAAGGGTATTTTTTGAGATGAACTAATTTTTTTTATTTTAAAAATTTATTCTTCTTCAACAAGCTACAAATGTTTTTCACATATGAAACATACTAGTCATTGCTTAAGAAATTATATAACTTAAGAATTATAATTTTAACTCATTTACATGGAGGAATATTCCACAAAAAATCCATCATCATATATTTACCGATTCTCAACCTTCTAATCAAAGTATTAATATGTAAATATTTATATATTTGGTTAAAATAAGGAAAAATTGTGGCATCATAATCATAATGCAATGCATTTCATATATAAAGGGCAGTGTGTTTGACTAACCAGGTCATAGTAACCTCATTACTACTCCAGTGACTGGTTTGTGAATGTATATTTCCCAGTTGTGGTTAATGAGATATAAATGTAAGTAGCTTTGGGGTCTTTGGGGAATGGTTTCCCAGCTTTTAAAAAATAGAAGAGACATAAGAGATTGTTTACATAAAATAACTTAAAGAATGTATATATCAAATATTAGAATTAATAAATGAATTTAGCATGATTGCTGGATATAAGGTCAATATTACAAAATTGAGTTGCATTTCTATATTTTAGCTTCAAAAATTATAAAGAAAAAAATTTTAATGCCATTCACTATAAATCAGAAAACATCAAATACCTAGGAACAAATCTAATAAAAGATATTCACAAGACCTCTGCCCAGAAATCTATATAACATTTCTGAGAGATATTAAAGAAGACCTAGATAAATTGGAGATATATCATGTTCATTGATTAGAAGATAACATTATGAAAATTAAATCAAAGAGAGATTTCTCATCAAATTGATTTATGGATTCAATCTAACTTCAGTTGAAATCCCAGCTGATTTTTTGTAAATGGAAATTAGCCAACTGATTCTAAAATATATGTGAATGTCAAAGATCCAAGAACAGCCAAAGCCATCCAGAAGAAGAAATTTGAAGGACTTTCAAAGCTACATTGCAAGGGCAATTATAAAGCCATAATCATTAAGATAGTGTGATTAAAAAAAATGGTCATGAAGAACCTAGGGGCAAGATGGGAATAAAGACGCAGACCTACTAGAGAATGGACTTGAGGACACGGGGAGGGGGAAGGGTAAGCTGGGACAAAGTAAGAGAGTGGCATGGACTTATGTATACTACCAAATGTAAAATAGATAGCTAGTGGGAAGCAGCCGCATAGCACAGGGAGTTCAGCTAGGTGAGGCAAGAGGGAAGAGATATGGGGATATATGTATATGTATAACTGATTCACTTTGTTATAAAGCAGAAACTAACACACCTTTGTAAAGCAATTATACTCCAATAAAGATGTTAAAGAAAACAAAACAAAAGATATTGTGATTTGTGTAAAAGAATAGACAAATAGACCAATGGAACAAAGAAGAGTCCACAAACAGACGCACACATATATGGCTACACACACACACACACACACACACACACACACACACACATATTTTCACCTGATTTACAACAAAGGTAACAATGCAGTGCTTGGGAGGAAGGACAGTCCTTTAAATAAGTGGAACTAGACTAATTGTATATCCATCCTTATGGACAAAATAACTTTGGCTCCTAACTTACATCATACACAAAAATTAATTCCAGAAAATAAAGCTGGAAAATAATGTATAAGCATATTATCAACTGTACTTCAATAAAAGAAAGAAAGAAATGTATACATGTATAATGTATAAACATATCTTCATGACCTTGGAGTAGATGATGATATCTGAAACAGGACAGAAAAAGCACTGACAATAAAGGAAAACGTTGAAAAAATATATATCTACACACACATCCAAAAAATATCTTATGTACAGAATAAAATCAAGAAGAAAAAAAGCCAATGCAATTGAACATTGGCGCAATATTTCAACAGGCACGTCACAATATGGGACATCCAGCTGACCAATAAACAAAAGATTGCCCAAACTCAGTCATGAGGGATATGCAAATTTAAATTACAATGAGATATCAGTAAATATCTACCAGAATAGCCAAAATGACAACCAGTATCAAGAGGTGGAGAAAATAAAGAAGTGGAACTCGAACTGCTGGTGGGAGTATAAACTGGTACTACCACTTGGAAAACTGTTTGGCAGTATCAAAGCTGAATTTATGCCTTTTCTATAACCCAGCAACTCCATCTGTATTAGCTTTCTATTCCTGCATAACAAATTACCACAAACTTAGTGGCTTAAAACAATGTCCATTTATTAGCTCCCAGTTTTGTAGGTTCAGAAGTCCACGCGTGGCATAGCTGGGTTCTCTGCTCAGCTGTCGCACAGGGTGAAGTCAGCCTGAGAAATCAGTTGGCCAGTGCTATGGACTGAATGTTTGTGTCTCTCCTAAAATCCACATGTTAAAACCCTAATCCTCACTGTGGTAGAATTTAGAGGTGGAGCCTTTGGAAGGTAATTAGCTTTGGATGGGTCATGGCAGTGGAGCCCCATGATGGGACTGGTGCCCTTATAAGGGGAAGAAAAGAACGGAGCTCTCTCTGTGTGTGAAGATACAGTAAGGTGGCCATCTGCAAACCAGGAAGCAGGCCTTCACCAGACACCAAACCTTTGGCTCCTTGATATGGGACTTCCCAGCCTCTAGAACTGTCATAAATAAATTTTTGTTGTTTAAGCTACTCAGTCTATAGTAATTTGTTACAGCAGCCCAAACTAATTAAGACAGCCAGGCTGTGTTTCTTTCTGAGTGCTCTTCAGAAGAATCCACTTCCAAGCTCATTCAAGTTATTGGCAGAATTTAGTTCCACTTTTAGCTCCTAGAGATTTCTAACAGTTTCCTGTAACATCAATCTCTCCATATACTCTCTCACACTTGAATCTCTTAGAAAGCACACAGACCAGTTTAAAGTCTCACCTGGTTTGGTCTGACTCACTCAGGGTACCTCCTTATTTGAAAGTCCTGATTTGGGACCTCAATATATCTGCAGAATCTTTTCCCATATAATGTAACATAATCACAGAAGCAATATGGCATCATAATACCAGGCTCTTCTCACACTTAACGAGAGGAGTTTATACTAGGTCAAGGGTCATTAGGAGTCATCTTAGAATTCTTCCCTCTGGCCCCAGGCAATCCAGTCCGTCCCACATAGAATAGTCATTCACCTCATCTCACAGTTTCCAAATTTCTCATGGTATTATAGCATCAGCTCAATTCCAAAAGCTCATCTAAATCTCATCAGCTCAAAGTCCAAAATCTTATCATCTCAATCATCTAAATCAAGCATGCATGAGGTTCCTTGGTATAATCCATGCAGTACAACTCCTGGGGCACAATCCCTCTCCAACTGTGTACTGGTGATACTAAAGTGACAGACTATCTTCCCCTACACACAATAGTGGGACTGGCATAGGATAACAGCTACAAACATTATGGTTTAATATGGGGGGACATAGAAGGCAGAAAGGAGTCAGAATTCCAAAGCAGTCTGGAAATTCGAATGATTTCTACTAACAGTCTCTGCAAGGTAATTAAGGAAGACAACTTAGTCTTTCTCTAGTATTTTTTTTTTTCGGTACGCGGGCCTTTCACCGCTGCGGCCCCTCCCGCTGCGGAGCACAGGCTCCGGACGCGCAGGCCCAGCAGCCACAGCCCACGGGCCCAGCCGCTCCACTGCACGCGGGATCCTCCCGGACCGGGGCACGAACCCGCGTCCCCTGCATCGGCAGGTGGACTCTCAACCACTGTGCCACCAGGGAAGCCCTCTCTAGTATTTTTTTTTTCTCTCTAGTATTTTGACATCAAAATTCTTCCAGCCTTCAGCCAATACTCAGTTCCAAAGCCACACCCACATTTTTAGGGGTTTGCAATGGCGGCACCCCACATCCAGGTATCAAAACCTATACTAGTTTTCTATTGATATGGAACAAATGACCACACTCATACAGCAACTTAAAACAGCCCTCATTTATTAGCTCACAGTTGTGCAGGTCAGAAGTCTGTGCCCAGTGTGACCAGCTTCCCTGCTAGGGTCTAACAGGATGAGATGATGGTGGACTTGCTGTGTTCCTTTCTGGAGGCTCTGGGGAAGAGTCCCTTCTAAACTCTCCCATCTTGTTAGTTGAATTCAGTTCCCAGCTGCTGGAGGAATGAGGCCCCCATTTCATTGCTGGCTGTCAGCCTGGAGCAGCACTCATCTCCTAGAGGCTGCCTGCACTTCCTCACCCTGTGGCCCCCTCCAAATACTCTCTCATGCTTCAAATCTTTCAGCAAGGGCCAAGGCCCTTGTAAGTGCTCACTCAATTAGGTCTGGCCCACCCCAAATAATCTCCCTGTCCTAAGATCGACTATCTGTGACCCGAATTACACCTGCAAAATCCTCCCCCCGCCATACAATTTAACACAATCATGGGAGTGATATCTTATTATTATTATATCCACAGGTACCATCCACATTCAATGGGAGGAGATTATACAAAAATAAGCATCATTGGGTATCATCATAGAATTCTGCCTACTGCACAAAGTATATATCAAACAGAAATGCATAAATATGTTCTCCAAAAGGCATGAACAAGATGTTCTTAGTAGCATTATTAGAAATAGTCACAAACTGGAAACAGTGTGAATGTTTATCAACAGTTGAGTGAATAAATACAAGTGTGGTATCCATATAATGGAATACTACACAGCCATGAAATAATCAACTATCCCTACCTGCAAAAAATATGGACAGATCCAAAAATCAGTGTATTGAACAAAGGAAACCAGCATAAAAATGTACATGATTGATAATTCTGTTTGTATAAAGTTTAAAAAACAAGGAAAATGAATATATAGTGACATAGGTCAGAAGAGTGGTTAACTTTCAGGTGTAATGACTACATAAGGTCATAATATAGGTTTCTGGGCACAAGTAATGTTCTACATCTTAGTCTTGGTGGTTTTACATGCATGTGTTTGCTTTGTAAAATGTCATCAAGTTGTTGTGCCTTATGATTTATGAACTGTTCTCTTTGTATGTTCTACTTCAATGAAAAAAAAGCTAACATAAAAGAAAAAACCTTATAAAAGGCAAGAAGAGTTGACAGAAATATACTTCAGAATCACACCCCTTACAGGCAATTTTAAAATGGAAAAATGGAAATGCTTTTAACACTTCCAGACTTCAGACTATATTAAAAAGCTATAGTAATCAGAATAGCATGGTATTGGCACAAAAACAGACATATAGATCAATGTAACAGAATAGAGAACCCAGAAATAAACCCACATACCCTACAGTAAATTAATCTGTGACAAAGGAGGCAAGAATATACAATGGAGAAAAGACAGTCTCTTCAACAAGTGGTGATGGAAAAGCTGGACAGCTACATATAAATCAATGAAATTAAAATACTCATACCATATACAAAAATGAACTCAAAATGGTTTAAAAGCCTAAATATAAGACATGACACCATAAAACTCCTAGAACAGAACATAGGCCAAACATTCTCAGCCATAAATCATAGCAATATTTTCTTAGGTCAGTCTCCCAAGGCAAAAGAAATAAGAGCAGAAAATAAACAAATGAGACCTAATCAAACTTAAAAGCTTTTGAACAGCAATGGAAACCATCAACAAAACAAAATGATAACCTATGGAATGGGAGAAAATATTTGCAAGTGATATGACCAACAAGAGGTTAATATCCAAAATATACAAACAGCTCATACAACTCAATATTGAAAAAACAAGCAACCCAATCAATCAAAAAATGAGCAGAAGACCTAAACAGACATTTCTCCAAAGACATATGGATGGATAGCTAACAAGTACATGAAAAGATGCTCAACATAACTAATTATTAGAGAAATGCAAATCAAAATCACAATGAGGTATCACCTCACACCATTCAGAATGGCTATCATCAAAAAGTCTACAAATAATAAATGCTGGAGAGGGTGTGGAGAAAAGGGAACCCTTATACACTGTTGGTGGGAATGTAAATTATTGCAGTCACTATGGAAAATAGTATGGAGGTTCCTTGAAAAACTAAAAATAGAGCTACCATATGATCCAGCAATCCCATTCCTGGGTAAATATCTGGGAAAAAACTAAAAATAGAGCTACCATATGATCCAGCAATCCCATTCCTGGGTAAATATCTGGGAAAAAACTAAAAATAGAGCTACCATATGATCCAGCAATCCCATTCCTGGGTAAATATCTGGGAAAAGAAAACCCCAGAAAACTAATTGAAAAGATACATGCACCTCAATGTTCACAGCAGCACTATTTACAATAGCCAAGACAGAGAAACAACCCAAGTATCCATCAACAGACTACTGGCTTAGGAAGATGTGGTATATATATATACAATGGACTATCACTCCAGCCATAAAAATGAAATATTGCCATTTGCAGAAACACAGATAGACCTAGAGAATATTATACTTAGTGGAGTAAGCCAAACAGAGAATGACAAATAATATATGATGTGACTCATATGTGGAATCTAAAAAAATAGTACAAATGAATCTATATACAAAACAGAAGCAGACTCACAGACATAGAAAATTATGGTTACCAAAGAGGAAAAGGAGGGGGTAAGGGATAAATTAGGAGTATGGGATTAACAGATACAAACTACTGGGACTTCCCTGGTGGTGCAGTGGATAATACTCCACGCTCTGAATACAGGGGACCCAGGTTCAATCCCTGGTCAGGGAACTAGATTCCACATGCATGCCACTACTAAGAGTTTGCATGCCACAACTAAGGAGCCCGCCTGCCGCAACTAGGGAGCCTGACAGCCACAATTAAGGAGCCCTGGTCCCAAGAGTTTAGGATTTTAACATAATTCTGTCAGCAGAGTAAACAAGAACTAAGAAAAACCGCCAAATGTATCATTTGATTGAATTTATTGAATTCTTTGTTCAGTGCTTCAGATGAACATATGATCTTTCTCCTTTGACTTACTGATATAGTAGATTATTAAAATTTTCAAATATTTCCTAATACTACACCATGCTTTTATGACTAGGAAACTACCAGATTGTGGTAGATTTTTATAAACTGTTGAATTTTATTCACTCAAGCTTTATTGATAAAAATGTAATTTATGTTCATGAGATAGAGCCATATTTTTCTCTGTGTGGGTGGTATACCATCTCTTCCAGGTTTTAGAATCAGGATTTAGACTCCCTTCATAATTTTGGAAGATTTCTATCTTTTCTTCTAGCTTCTAGATCACTTTTTTTTACTGTTTTAGGAATTTGTGATTCATTAAAAGAATGGGATGATTGTATTCAATTTTCCTTGTGCGTTCAACAGTAATTTTGGTTCCCAAACCTAGTGGAAGAATAACACCATTTTCTGATAAAGGTGTGGCTATTCAAAAGTGCATTCTAGGAAAGGGAGAGAGATACACTCTAAATAACATAGATGCTGATTACAGAGGGATTTGGGTGACTGTACTAGTTCCACCACTTAGTGTATGACTTTCCCCAAATTAATCTTAATCTTTCAACTCTGAGTTTCTTCATTTGGGAAATGGGAATATAGTCCCCTCTCTTGCATTGTTTACCCCAAATTTAGCAAAGGGCAATTTTCACGTTATTACTCAAGTCAATTAATGTGCAAGCCTGCTGGGATCAAGAGTAAAACATGTGGTAATTTACAAAGTAACAATTAACATCAACAAGTAGGAGGTAATAACTGTTTTAGGAAATTGTATTTCTGAGATTTTATTAATCTTCTTGAAGTTATGCTTATTATTTCTATGTATTTTCCACATACAGATTATTTCTACATAAAATGCATCACGTATTCTTTAATTTTCTGAAAATAGCACACATGCATGCTCTTAAAGGTTAAATAGTAACACTAGCCTTTAATGAAATCAGAAATCATTTGGTTCTAAATTCTCTTACACACACATACCCTACCCACTCCTGCTGCTCTGGCTCCCTGAGACAACTTTCATTTTTTCTGTTTCTCTGAAATTTACCCTGATATTTCTAAATTATAGCCTTATAATGATTGTAGCATATTGCAAAAATGACCACAGGTGAGGACTTCTGGTTCTAGCTCCTTCGTGTAAAGAGGTTGGAAATCCTCACCCCCTTTCTTATAAGAAGAAGAAGCTGTTCAAACTGAATCAACTTTTAAAAAAATCATTGGCGAGCCGAGGATGCAGAGCAAACGACCACCGCGAAAAACAGATTCAGAGTCACGGTGGAGATCTGCTTACCTGGAGATGTCTCTAGAGCCATAAACATACAACACTTAAATGGTAAATTTGCTGAATTGCTTAAAGCTGAGCATGGAATAGTACGAGTGTAAGGGGGCTTCCACGTGTCCGTGAGCTTTACCTTCAGGAAAATTTCCCCTGGTCCAGGCAGTGTGAGGCGATGCTGTAAATCCCCGGGTCAGAGATGGACGCGTGGAAACTCTGCACCCTGCACCTGCTGCAGAATCTGTGCAGCGCCGGGTGGGTGTGGGATAGGTAAATAATGATGTTCTCAGCGCCCAGGAGGAGCATGAAGCTTGAGACTGGGAGGAGGGAGTATCTGTGCTGCTTCTTCCTGCACAGCCTGCAGCTGCAAACCAGAACTCACAGGTTTGCAGGGGCGAGGCTCAAATTTAACCGTGCAGCAGTGGCAGCCCCCGGTGTAGTTCACCAGGCCTGGGGGACTCGAAGTGTCGAGCAAACTTGGCCGTATGCATGCAGACGAGACCTCACAGCTTCCCCAAGGTCTCCCAGCGCTCTGGCTGCGCGCTCAGGTTTATCTCCTTTGAGGACACGGCGAGTGCCAGGGCGGCACATGTGGCTATGGATCTTTTGGAGTCCGCTTCACTAGCCTGCCGACTTTTTTCAGTAGTGTTCTTTGCCGCCGCCGGGCTCCTGACCTTGGACAAGCCGGTGGCTGCACGCCCCCGGCACCAAAACCAAAGTGGCTGCGCTGGTGGGGGCAGTGGGGGTGAGGGTGGGGTTGGGGGGCAGGGAGCAAGGGGATCAGGGATACCTGGCTGCTCTTGGCTGTGCAATTGAGCCGCAGTACTCTTCCTTACCTTGCCTATGGCATCCTCAGCCATAAAAGCAAATCTGGCCAGGTCGTCACCCTGCAGTACAGGGTGGGGGGTGGGGGTATGAGGGTGTGCTCAGGTTCTAAGAGCTTACTGGTTCGCCCCTTTGTCTGCACTACCAAGATTGACCACTTATTGGAAATGCGGCCAAGAGGCTCTTCACCCTGAACCTAAAACAACTTTACTGCTGTAACATTTTGGCGAACTGTATATTGTAGCCCTTTCTCCAAAGAGATTTTTTAGATCATCCATACACAGCTAGAGATTGCCTGTATCCATGCTCATTCTGTTACATATCTACCCTGCGACCATGGAAATGGTCCTGAAATTCTTGTCTCCCAGTTATCTCATGAAAAAAACGGGAATAATATGCTATATTCTGAAGTGGTGGGTAGTAAAGTCAAAAATGTATTTGAAGTACTATTTAATACAGCAGAAGAGAATTGGATTTATTATGACTATATTATTTCTAAATTCATTTTCCAATAATTTCTTAAGTTTTAAAACTTTTGTTGGATTTAGTTTAGTTTCCTGCAATGCCAAGATTCAGGAAGTGTTCTGGATGCTGGATGCGTAAAAGCCAACATAACTTGATGCTTTTTCTCCAGTCTAGTGTGGTAGGCAGACACACCGACAAATTACAAGAAAAGGCTTTACATGAGAATTATCAGTCTTTTAGGGGTATTGTGAGACTGCACAAGAGAGACACAAAGAAAAACGTTGAAGACTGGGTTGGACTGGAGATGGGTCGCTAAAAAGAAAACAGGATTCCCAAGAGGCGCCATGAACTTGGGAGCAAAACAGAAGCAACTGTTGCTCCAACACCCACTACTATCATTGAGGTCAGTAGCCATCAGGTGTCCTCCAGACAGGTGGGGCAGGCAAAACTGCTATACTGCTTTCAAGGGCTTTACAGGAGTAGCACCTGAACTCTACTCACTTTTATCAGACTAATTTCTCTCCAGATGAGTGTCTTAGCTATCATGTCCTTGATAACTTCATAACATTCACTGAGGACTGAGTTGGGCCTGATGGTCAAGAAAGGCTGTGGGATTCTAGCATAGTTTCCTATTGCTGTTGTAACAAATTGCCACAATCTTAGTGCCTTAAAATAACCCAAATTTATTATTTCACACTTATGGATCCACAGGGCTGAGCTCCTTTTTATGCTCTAGGGGAGAATCTGTTTCTTGCCTTTAGAAGCTACTAAAGACTGCCTACCCCTTGCTGCATCTTCACAGTCTCTCTCTCTCTCTCCCCCTCTCGCTCTCCCTCCCCCCTCTCCTTCCATTGTCACATCTTCTCTTCACTGACCCTTCTTTCTCCTTCTTATAAGGACCCTTGTGATTATACTGTGCCCACCTGGCTAACCCAGTATAATCTTCTCATGTCAAGCTCATTAAGTTAGTCACATCTGCAAAGTCCCTTTTGCCATATAAGGTAACATCCACAGGTCTGGAATTAGGATGTGGATACTTGGGGGAGGGGTATTTTTCAGTTTACCAGAATTTCCTTTCCCACAGGCTAGGGAACCCCAGGCATTTTCACTCTCATATTTGCAAAAGGTATTCCAATTGTCTCAGTCAGACTGAGGTCCGACTTCTGCCTGCCAAGCCTTCCCACAGCCGAACATTGGCCCACGGGGACAGATGTGGCTTATGGGAATAGGAGAGGTTTACCCTGGTGTGACAAATAAGCTGGACAGTCTAGGCTATACCTGAAAGTGGTGGGCTACTCTCATCCAGATATTTACAAATCCTGCCCCAACAAGAGGCAGAGTACAAAGGAGAAATATCCCAGGAAGACTGTCCCTCATGTCTGGGGAGTCCCGCTAACTCCGTTTTAGGGTGCCCCCTTTGCTTTATACCTCTTATTCATTTCAAGTCTAAGCTTAGACCTCATTTTCTCTAGGAAAACTTCCATGGTTCCTCAGCTGAATCTTGGATTGGTGCCCCACCTATTATGTTCACAGCACCCTCTATGGTACACCTAATAGCTATTACTGACGATTAGCGATGTTGAGGATATTTTCATGTGCCTGTTGGCTATCTGTATGTCTTCTTTGGAAGAATGTCTATTCAGGTCTTCTGTTCATTTTTCAATCAAATTGTTTGCTTTTAGATATAAAGTTGTATGAGCTGTTTATATATTTTGGACATTAACCCCTTATCAATTATACCATTTGCAAATATTTTCTCCCATTCATTAGGTTGTCTTTCCTTTTGTTGATGATTTCCTCTGCTGTGCAAAAGCTTTTAAGTTTAATTAGGTTCCATTTGTTTATTTTTGCTTTTGTTTCCTTTGCCTTAGGATACAGATCCAAAAAAATATTATGTCAAAGAGTGTTCTGCCTATGTTTTCCTCTAGGAAATTTATAGTTTCTGGTCTTACACTTAGGTCTTAATCCATTTTGAGTTTATTTTGTATATGGTGTGAGAAAATGTTCTAATTTCATTCTTTTACATGTAGCTGTCCAGTTTTCCCAGCACCAATTACTGAAGAGATTGTCTTTTCTCCATCGTATTGATATATTCTTGCCTCCTTTGTCATAGATTAATTAACCATAAGTGTGTGGGTTGATTTCTGGGCTGTCTATTATGTTCTGTTGATCTATGGTTCTATTTTTGTGTCCTTTTGAGAAGGATAGGTATTGACTCTTCTTTATGTATTTGGTAGACTTCCTCTGTGAAGCCGTCCTGTCCTGGACTTTTGTTTGCTGGGAGTATTTTTTTTTAAGATTTATTTATTATTTATTTATTTATTTATATTTATTTTTGCCTGTGTCAGGTCTTTCGTTGCGGTGTGCGGGCTCTTTGTTGAGGCACACAGGCTTCTCTCTAGTTGTGGCGTGTGGGTTTTCTCTTCCCTAGTGGTGGTGCATGGGCTCCAGAGTGCGTGGGCTCTGTAGTTTGTGGCACTCAGGCTCTCTAGTTGAGGTGTGTGAGCTCAGTAGTTGTGGCGCACGGGCTTAGTTGCCTGAAGGCATGTGGGATATTAGTTCCCTGACCAGGGATCGAATGCATCCCCTGCATTGTAAGGCAGATTCTTTACCACTGGACCACCAGGGAAGTCCCTCTGGGAGTATTTTTTTATTACTAATTTAATTTCACTCCTGGTGATTGGTCTGTTCAGACTGTCTATTTCTTCCTGATTTAGTCTTAGGAGATTGTGTGTTTCTAGAAATTTATCTATTTCTTCTAGGTTGTCCAAGTTGTTGGCATGTAACTGTTCATAGTATTCTCTTATGATTTATTGTATCTGTAATATTGGGTTGTAATGTCTCCTTTTTCATTTCTTATTTTGTTTATTTGGGTCCTCAATCCTTTCTTCATGATGAGCCTGCCTAAAGTCTTATCAATTCTGTTTATCTTCACAAGAGACTGGCTCTTGGTTTCATTGATCTTTTATATTGTTTTTTTTTGGTCTCTGTTTTATTTATTTCCTCTATGATTTTTATTGTTTACTACCTTCTGCTGATTTTGGGCTTTGTTTGTTCTTCCTTTTTAAATTCCTTTAGATGGTAGGCTAGGTTATTTCATATTTTTTTTGTTTCTTAAGGTAGGCCTTTTTTGTTTCTTAAGGTAGTTTATCACCATAAACTTCCCTCTTAGAACTGCTTTTGCTGTGTCCCATAAATTTTAGAAAGTTGTGTTTTTATTTTCATTTGTCTTGAGTGTTTTCTGATTTCCTTTTTGATTTCTTCATTGACCTATTTTTTTTTAATTTTAAAAAATATTTATTTATTTGGCTGCACTGGGTCTTAGTTGCCACATGCAGGCTCTTCATTGAGGCATGCGGGATCTTCATTGTGGCATGCGGGCTTTTAGTTGCAGCATGTGGGGTCTAGTTCCCTGACCAGGGATCAAACCCAGGCCCCCTGCATTGGGAGCATTCAGTCTAAACCACGGGACTACAAGGGAAGTCCTGACCTACTGTTTTTTTAGTAGCATGTTGTTTAATCTCCATGTGTTTGTGTTTCTCCCATTTGTCTTCCTGTAATTGATTTCGACTTTCATACTGTGCAGTCAGAAAAAATGTTTGATATAATTTCTGTCCTCTTAAATTTGTTGAGATTTGTTTTGTGGCTAGCATGTGATCTATCCTGGAGAATGTTTCATGTGTACTTGAAAAGAATGTGTTTATGCTGTTTTTGGATGGAATGTCCTGTAGATATCTATTAAGTTCAACTGGTCTTCTGTATCATCTAAGGCCACTCTTTCCTTATTGACATCTGTTTGATCAGTCCATTGATGTCCATAGGGGGTTAAAGTCCCCTACTATTATTGTATTATTGCCAATTTCTCACTTTATGTCTGTTAATATTCGCTTTATATAATATTTCCCAACTAGCTGTTGTTTATATGTGTCAGCATTGTGTTTTGTGCTTTACATACAGATCAACACTGTGGGGTTGGTTTTACCAAACCCATTTTGTCTTTTTAATTTTTTATTGAAGTTTAGTTGACAGTATTGCATTAGTTTCAGATTACAGCATAGTGATTCAGGGTTTTTTTTGCAGATTATATTACATTATAGGTTATTATAAGACATTGAGTCTAATTCCCTGTGCTATACAGTAAATCCTTGTTGCTTATCTATTTTATGTATAGTAGTTTGTATCTGTTAATCCCATACTCCTAATTTGCCCCTCCCCCACTTTTGTAACCATAAGTTTATTTTCTATGTCTGTGAGTCGTTCGTTTTGTATATAGAGTCATTAGTATTATTTTGTAGATTCCACATATAAGCAAAATCCTATAGTATTTGTCTTTGTCTGAGTTACTTCACTAAGTATAATATTCTCTAGGTCCATCCATATTACTGCAAATAGCAATATTTCATTCTTTTTTATGGTTGAGTAATATTCCATTATATATGTATACAACATCTTCTTAAGCCAATTGTCTGTTGATGGGCACTTGGGCTGTTTCCATGTCTTGGCTATTGTAAATAGTGCTACTATGAACATTGGGGTGCATATGTCTTTCATATTAGAGTTTTCATTTTTTCTGGATATATACCCAGTTGTGGGATTACTGGATCATATGGTAGCTCTACTTTTAGTTTTTTTATAAACCTCCATACTGTTCTCCATAGTGGCTGCACCAATTTACATTCCCATCAACAGTGTAGGAGAGTTCCCTTTTCTCCACACCCTCTCCAGCATTTGTTATTTGTAGACTTTTTGATGATAGCCATTCTGACCAGTGTGAGGTGATACCTCATTGTTGGGCTGCACCCCATAGGCCTACAGGGCCTGTGCTCACCCAGCTTTAAGACTGAAGAAAGAGCCTGGAGTCAGTAACAGAGACATCGGTGGTTTAATGGATAGGGGAGATTACACATCTGAAACAAGGTCCTGGAGTGACACCGCACTATGTGGGGCTGACTGCAAGCAGGACATGGTGGCAGTCTTTGCTGGGGGAGGGGGTGGGGAAGGGGAGATTACCAGTTATAAGGGAATTGACATCAGGTGGGCTCATTAGTTACCAAGGAAACCAGTAGAGGGGGAGGGACACACCCCTCACCACACCTTTGATAAGAACAATCACCAGCTGGGGCCTAGGGCAAGCATGTAGGAAGGTCAGTCATGTGAGTAGGGTTTAGGTGAAACAGACACTGGTCATGCAAGTGATATACAGAGAACAAGAGAACAGCCATCTTGAGTGGCCTGAACATGTACTCATTGTAGTTTTGATTTGCATTTCTCTAATAATTAGTGATGTTGAGCATCTTTTCATGTGTCTTTTGGCCATTTATCTGTATGTCTTCTTTGGAAATATGTCTTTTTAGATCTTTTGCCCATTTTTTTTTTTTTTGCAGTATGCGGGCCTCTCACTGTTATGGCCTCTCCCGTTGCGGAGCACAGGCTCCGGACATGCAGGCTCAGTGGCCATGGCTCATGGGCCTAGCCCCTCCGCGGCATGTGGTATCTTCCTGGACTGGGGCACAAACCCATGTCCCCTGCATCGGCAGGCGGACTCTCAACCACTGTGCCACCAGGGAAGCCCATTCTGCCCATTTTTGACTGGGTTGTTTGTATTTCCAATATTGAAGTTTATGAGTTGTTTGTATATTTTGGAAATTAGTCCCTTGTCAGTTGCATCGTTTGCACATATCCTCTCCCAGTCCATAGGTTGTCTTTTCGTTTTGTTGATGGTTTCCTTGCTGTGGAAAAGCTTTTAACTTTAATTAGGTCCCATTTGTTTATTTTTGCTTTTATTTCTTTTGCCTTGGGAGACTGATTTAAAAAAATATTTCTATGATTTAAGTCGAAAAAATGTTTTGCCTGTGTTCTCTTTTAGGAGTTTTATGGTGTCATGTCTTACATTTAGGCCTTTAAACCATTTTGAGGGACTTTCCTGGAGGTCCAGTAGTTAGGACTCCATGCTTCCACTGCAGGGGGCACAGTTCAATCCCTGGCTGGGGAACTAAGATCCCACATACTGACATGCCATGCAGCGAGTCCAAAGAATTAAAAAAACAAACAAACAAAGAAAACCATTTTGAGTTCATTTTTGTATATGGTGTAAAGTAGTGTTTTAGTTTCATTGATTTATATGTAGCTGTCCAGCTTTCCCAAGACCACTTATTGAAGAGATCTTTTCTCCATTGTATATTCTTGCCTCCTTTGTCATAGATTAATTGACCGTAGGTGTGTGAGTTTATTTCTGGGTTCTCTATTCTGTTCCATTAATCTATATGTCTGTTTCTGTGCCAATACCATGCAGCTTTGATTACTGTAGCTTTGTAGCATAGTCTGAAGTCTGGAAGAGTTATACCTCCAGCTTTGTTCTTTCTTATCTGGATTGCTCTAGCAATTTTGGGTCTTTTGTGGTTCCATATAAATTTTAGGAGTATTCTAGTTCTCCAAAAGATGTCATTGGGATTTTGATAGGGATTGCATTAAATCTGTAGATTGTTTTGAGTAAATATTTGCTTCATATCTTTAGGTGATCCTGTATTAGGTGCATATATGTTAACAAATGTTATATCCTCTTCTTGTATTGGTCCTTTTATTATTACATAATGCCCTTTTTTGTCTTTTGTTATAAACTTTGTTTTAAAGTCTACTTTGTCTGATATGGGTATTGTTACCCCAGCTCTCTTGTCATTTCCATTTGCATGAAATATCTTTTTCCATCCCCTCACTTTCAGTCTGTGTGTGTCTTTAGTTCTGAAGTGAGTCTCTTGTGAGACCCATATAAGTAGGTCTTCTTTTTTATCCAATCAGCAACGCTATTTCTTTTGATTAAAACATTTAGTCTGTTGACGTTTAAAATGATTGCTAATAGGTATGTACTTATTGCCATTTTGTTACTTATTTTCTGGTTATTTTTGTAGTTCTTCTTAGTTCTTTTGTTTTTGTTTCTTTCCTTCTGGTTTGATGATTTTCTTTAGTGGTATGCTTGTGTTTCTTTCTCTCCAGTTTTTGTCTATCTATTGTGGGATTTTGATTTGTGGTTACCATGGGGTTGATATATTTTGACCCATATCTATCTATATCTACTTGTTTTAAACTGATAGTCATTTAAGTTCAAACAAATTCTAAAAGGTCTACATTTTTATTTCCCTCCCTGATGTTTAGTGTTTTCAATGTCATATTTTACATCTTCATATTTATCCATTAACTGTTTATTGTAATTATAGTTGATTTTATACTTTTTTGTCTTTCAATCTTCATACTAGTTTATTTAAGTGGTTGATCCACAGCCTCAACTATGTTTTTTCCTTTAACGGTGGGATTTTTCCTTTCATACAAATACTTCTTGTTGAATCCTTTTCTTTTCTGCTTATAGAAGACCCTTTAATATTTTTTTAGGGTTGGTTTAGTCTTGATGAACTTCTAGTGTTTGCTTGTCTGAGAAGTTCTTTATTTCTCCTATTCTAAATGATAATCTTGCTGGTTAGAGTATCCTAGGTTTTAGGGTTTTTTTTCCTTTCAGCACTTTAAATATATCATGCCACTCCCTTCTGCTACAAAGTTTCTTCAAAAAGAGCAGCTGATAGCCTTATGTGGATTCCCTTGTATATGACTTGCTGATTTTCTCATGCTGCTGTTAGAATTCTCTTTATCTTTAACTTTTGCCATTTTAATTATGATATGTCAGTGTGGGTCTCTTTGGGTTCATCTTTTTGGGGATTCTCTGTGCTTCTTGTACCTGGATATCTGTTTCCTTCTTCAGGTTTGGGAAATTTTCAGCCATAATTTCATCAAATACCTTTTCAACCCACTCTCTCTCTCTTCTCCTTCTGGTACTCCTATAATGTGGATGTTAGTATGCTTGATGTTGTCCCAGAGGTCCCTTTACCTATTCTCATTTAAAAATTTTTCTTTTTGCTGTTCTGATTGGATTATTTTCATTATTCTATCTTCCAAATCACTTATGTGTTCTTCATATCACCTAGTCTGCTGTTAATTTCTTCTAGTGTGTTTTCATTTCAGTTATTGTATTCTCCAGCTTTGACTGGTTCTTTTTATATTAAAATTTTTATATTAAATTCTAACTGTGTTCATCTATTATTTTCCCTAGTTCAGTTAGCATTCTTATTACTAATTGAAATTTTTATCTGGTAAATTATTTTTCTGTTTCATTAGTTGTTTTTTCAGGTTTTTTTTCTTGTTCTTTCATTTGGAACAGATTCCTCTTTCTCCTCATTTTGCTTAACTTCCTCTGTCTCTATGAAATTAGGTGAAATGGTTACCTATCCCAGTCTTGAAAGTGTGTCCTTGTATGGAAGCATCCCTACACAGTCTATGTGTGCCCAGTGGCTTTGCTGGGAGAGCTGGATCTGAAGTGAGCACATGTTAAATCTTTCCCCAGGATGTACTGGCAGCTACCCCCTTAATGGGAGGTCAGGCTGGAGATGGAGGGGCTAGAGCCAGAGCAAGGTGTAAGCTGGGCTTTTCCTATTTTTTCCCTATGCTCAGTGGCTATCTCTGCCCTATCAGGGGTGTAGTGTCCCAAGGTGCTGGAGTGGAAGTCCTGAGGGTTGGGTCTGTGCTGGTTCCTTTTCCTCTAAGTGTGCACACTCCCCCCTCCCAGCATCAGCACTTATGCCCAATAGGGGAGCAGTGCTGGAGCAAGAGGGCCATAGCGAGCACCTGGGGTGGTCCAGGCATGTGCTGGGGTGGTTCCTGCAAACCAGTCAGCACTCCAGACCATTCCAATCTGTCAGCAAATGCCAGTAATGTCCGTCCTCGCCCCTTTCAGATGAAGTGCTGGGTGCGAGCCAAGTCTGTGCTTCCCAAGTGTGCATTCTCCTTTGCAACAGCTTCCTTCCCCCTACTGGGGAGCTCCACTGGAACAAGAGGGGCCAGAGCAGGCATTTGACATTGATGGGAAACCAGCCAGAGTCCTGGGCAGTTTCAGTCTGCTTCCTCTGCCTTGTTCCCAGGAGTGTGTGTGCTCTTTATGAGCAGAGTCTCAGTTTCTTACAGCCCTCCATTTAGTCCCATTGGTTTTCAAACCAGCTTAAGGGACTCTTCTTCCTGGTGTTGGACCCCAGAGCTGGGGTGCCAAATATATAGTTCGAGCTGCTCACTCCCCAAGGAGGGTCACTGAGCCTGTGTGATCCCCCTCATTTTCCATAATTTTTTGATATATGCATACATTGTGAAAAGATCACCACAATCAAACTAATTAACATATTCATCACCTCCCATAGTTACCTTTTTTGTGTGTGATAAGAACACTAGAGGTCTACTCCCTTAGGAAATTTCAAGTATGCATTATTATTAACTATAATTACCATGCTATACATTAGATCACCAGAACTTATCCATTTTATGACTGAAAGTACGTACCCTTTGATCAGTATATCCCCTTTCCCCCCCCCACCCAACCTTTGGTAACCACTATTCAACAGACTGATACTGTAAGTTCAACTTTTTTTTTTGATTCCACATATAAGTGAGATCACTGGATATTTGTCTTTCTGTGTTTGACTTATTTCACTTAGGATAATGTTCTTCAGGTTCATCTGTGTTGTCCCAAATGTCAGGATTTTCTTCTTTTTAAAGAATATAAAATACTCCAGTGTGTGTGTGTGTGTGTGTGTGTGTGTGTGTGTGTGTGTGTCTGTTTGTGTGTGTATCAATCACATTTTTTTATCCATTCGTCTATTGAGGGACACTTAGGTTGTTTCCATACTTTGGCTACTGTGAATAAGGCTGCAGTTAAGATGGGAGTGTGGATATCTATTTGAGACATTTTATTTCCTTCAGATATATACTCAGAAGTGGGATTGATGGATCATATAGTAGTTTTATTTTTAATTTTCAAGGACCCTCCATACTGTTTTCCATAGTGGCTGAACTTACATTCCGCCAGTTGTTCACAAGAGTTCACTTTTTTCCATATCCTCACTATCACTTATATTTTGAGTTTTTGATAATAGCCATTCTAACAGTGTGAGGTGATATCTCTGTGGTTTTGATTTGCATTTTCCTGGATATTAGTGATGTTGAGCACCTTTTCACGTACCTGTTGCCATTTATATGTATGTCTCCTTTGGAAAAATGTATATTCAATTCCTTTGCCCATTTTTGTTTTTTTTCGGTACACGGGCCTCTCACTGTCGTGGCCTCTCCCGTTGTGGAGCACAGGCTCCAGACGCTCAGGCTCAGTGGCCATGGCTCACGAGCCCAGCTGCTCCGCGTCATGTGGGATCTTCCCTGACCGGGGCATGAACCCGTGTCCCCTGCATCGGCAGGTGGACTCTCAACCACTGCACCACCAGGGAAGCCCACCTTTGCCCATTTTTAATTAGGTTGTCTTTTGTCTATTGAATTATATGAGTTCCTTATAAGTTTTGGATTTTAACCCCTTATCAGATATGGTTTGCAAATATTTTCTTCCATTCCATAAATTGCCTTTTCATTTTTTTGATTGAGTCTTTGCTGTTCAGAAACACTTTAATTTTATATAGTCCAACCTGTTTATTTTTGCTTTTGTTGCTTATGCTTTCAATGTTAAATCCAAAAATTCATTGCCAAGACCTATATCAAAGAACTTACACTCTATGTAGGAATTTTATGTCTTCAGATCTTACATTTAAGTCTTTAATCCATTTTGAGTTGACTTTTATGTATGGTATAAAATAAGCATCCAGTTTTATGTGGATATCCAATTTTCTAAGCACCATTTAATTGAAAAGACTATCCTTTCCCATTGAGTATTCTTGGCTCCTTTGTCAACTATTAATTGACCATATATGTGTGGGGTTATTTTTAATCTCTTTATTCTGTTCCATTGGACCATGTGTCTCTTTGTATGCCAGTAACATATGCGTTTGTCTGATGACTATAGCTTTGTTATTTAGTTTGAAGTCAGGAAGTATGATGCCTCCAACTTTGTTATTCTTGCTCAAGATCGCTTTATCTAGGAACTTCCCTGGTGGTCCAGTGGTTAAGACTCTGGGCTCCCAATGCAGGGGGCCCAGGTTTGATCCCTGATCAGGGAACTAGATCCCGCATGCTACAACTAAAGATCTCGCATGCTGCAACTAAAAAAGATCTCGCAGTCAGCAATGAAGATCCCGTGTGCTTCAACTAAGACCCGGAACAGCCAAATAAATAAATATTTTAAAAACGATTGCTTTATCTAGGGAATTCCTTGGTGGTCCAGTGGTTAGGACTCCATGCTTCCACTGCAGGGGGCACAGGTTTGATCCCTGGTCAGGGAACTAAGATCTTGCAAGCTGCGCAACGCGGCCAAAAAAAAAAAAGATTGCTTTAGCTACTTGGGGGCTTTTGTGGTTCCATACAAATTTTAGGATTATTTCTATTTCTGTGAAACATGCCAATGGAATTTTGAAATGGATTGCATTGAATCTGTAGATTGCTTTGGGTAGAATGAACATTGTAGCAATATTTATTCTTTTAGTCCATAAGCACAAAATATATTTCCATTTATTTGTGTCTTATTTGATTTGTTTCATCAATGTTTTATAATTTTCAGTGTATAGATATTTACCCTCCTGGTTAAATTCATTCCTAAGTACTTTATCCTTTTGATGCTATTGTAAATAGGATTTTTTTCTTATGGATATTTTTTTCTTATGGTCTTTTTGGATAATTTCTACTATATAGAAATGCAACTGATTTTTGTATGTTGACTTTGTATCCTACAACTTTACTGAATTTGTATATTAGTTTTAACAGTTTTTTTGCTATAATGTTTAGGAATTTCTATAAATAAGCTCATATTATCTGCAAATAGAGACAGTTTTACTTCTTCCTTTATGATTTGGATGGCCTTTATTCCTTTTCTTGCCTAATGTCTCTGGCTAGGCCTTCTAGTATAGAAATGGTAAGAATGGGCACCCTTGTCTTATTCCTGATTCTAGAGGAAGAGCTTTTGAGTTTTCTCCATTGAGTGTGATGTTAGTGGTCATATATGTTTTTATCTTGTTGAGGTACATTCCTACTACGCCTAATTTGTTGAGAGTTTTTATCATCAGAGATTGTTGAATTTTGTCAAATGCTTTTTACCACATCTATTGTGAGGATCATATGATTTTTATTCTTAATGTTGTTAATGTGGTATATCATATTTCTTTATTTACATATGTAGAAGCATTCTTGTATCTTAGGGATAAGGCCAACTTGATCATGTTATGTAATCCTTTTAATGTGCTGTTGAATTTAGTTTCCTAGTATTTTATTGGAGATTTTTGCTTCCATGTTCATCAGGAATATTATCCTATAATTTTCTTTTCTTATAGTGTCCTTGTCTGGCTTTGTTATCAGGGTAATGGTGGCCTTATCAAGTGAGCTTTGGAATCTTCCCTCCTCCTCTTTAATATTTTGGAAGAGTTTTGGAAGGGTTGGTATCAATTCTTCCTTAAATGTTTGGTAGAAATTACCACTGAAGCTATCTGGTTCTGGACCCTTCTTTGTTGGGAGATTTTTGATTACTGATTCAATCTCATCACTGGTTATTGGTCTGCTCAAATTTTCATTTTTTTTCATTTTGGTGTTGGTGGTTTGTATGTTTCTAGGAATTTATACATTTCTTCTAGGTTTCCCAATTTATTGGTATAAAATTGTTCATAGTAGCCTCTTATTATTTTTTTATGGTGTCAGTTGTAATGTCTCCTCTCTCACTTCTGATTTTATTTATTGTGTTTTCTATCTTTTTTTTTCTTGGTCTGCCCAAAGGTTTGTCAATTTTATCGTTTCAAAACACACCTAAATTTCATTGATATTTTCTATCATTTTTATAGTCTTAATTTCATTTATTTCTGCTCTGATCTTTGTTATTTCTTTCTTTGTGCTAACTTTGGGCTTAGTTTGTTCTTCTTTTTCTATTTTCTTGAGGGGTAAAGTTAGCTAGTTTATTTGAGATCTTTCTTTTTGCTTAATGTAGGTGTTTATAGTTATAAACTTCCCTCTTAGAACTGCTTTTACTGCATATTCTAAGTTCTGGTATGTTGCATTTCCATTTTTGCTTTTTTCTCAAGATATTTTTTGATTTATCTTTTTATTTCTTCTTTTACCCATTGTTTGTTCAGGATTGTGTTGTTTAATTTCCACCTATATGTGAAATGTCCTGTTTTCCTCCTGTTTTTGGTTTCTACTTTCATACCATTGTGTTTGGAAATGATACTTGGTATGATTTAAATCTTTTAAAATTTGCTAAGAGTTGCTTTGTGGCCTAACATATGATATATCCTGGAGATGCCTGAGAAGAATTTGTATTCTGCTGCTGTTGGATGGAATCTTCTATATATGTCTGTTAGGTTCATTTGCTCCAAAGAATAGCTCAGGTCCAGTGAATCCTTATTGATTTTCTGGATGCTCTATCCATCGTTGAAAGTGGGTTATTGTAGTCCCCTACTATTATTGCATTGCTTTCTATTTTTCCCTTCAACTCTGTTAATATTTGCTTCATATATTTAGAAGCACTGTTGCTGGGGCATGTATATTCACTATTGTTATCTCCTCTTAATGAATTGACCCTTCTATCATTTTATAATGACCATAGGTGTTATTATCATTTTGATGCAAAGTGTATTTTGTTGAATATAAGTATAGTTATTCCTGTTCTCTTTAGGTTTCTATTCGCATGGAATATCTTTTCCCATCCTTTCACTTTCAGATATGAGTGTTCTTTTATTTATTTATTTATTTATTTATTTATTTTGATATGAGTGTTCTTAATGGTGACGTGAGTCTCCTGTAGGCAGCATATAGTTGGATACTGTTCTATTATTCCTTCAGCAACTCTGTTTTGATTGGAGAGTTTAATCCATTCACGTTTAAAGTAATTATTGATGGGTAAGGACTTACTGCTGCTATTTTGTTAATTGTTTTCTGAATATTTTGCAGATCCTTTGTTCCTCTCCTTTTCTCTTTCTCTCTTCCTTTGTGATTTTGATTTGATGATTTTCTATAGTGGTATACTTTGATTCCTTTCTCTTTGTCTTTTGTGTATCTACTATTGCTTTTTGCTTTGTGGTTACCATGGAGCTTACATAAAGTATCTTATAGTTATAACAATCTATACTAACCTGATAACAACAACTTTGTTTGCATGTAAAAGCTTAACACTTTTACCCACCTCCCACATTTTATATTTTTGTTGTCACAATTTACATCTTTTTATATAGTGTATCCATTAACAAATTGTGTAAATTTTATTAATTATAAATTAATTTTAATTCTTTTGTATTTTAACCTTTATACCAGAGTTATGTGATTTACACATCACCATTACAATATTAGTGTATTCTGAATCTGACTCTATATTTACCTTTACCAGTGAGTTTAATACTTTTATATGATTTCATGTTACTTGTTAACATTCTTTCTTTCAACTGAACAACCCCCTTTAGCACTTTTTGTAAGGCAGGTAGTGGTGATCAACTCTTTCAGCTTTTGTTTATCCAGGAATGTCTATATCTATCCTTCAATTCTGAAGGTTAGCTTTGCCAGCTAAAATATTCCTGGGTGGCAGTTTTTAAAATTTTCCAGTTAGAACTTTGAATATATAATTCCACTCTGTCTAGACCTGCAAGGTTTTTGTTGAGAAATCTGCTGATTGTCTTATGGAAACTTCCTTGTTTATGATGTTTCTTTTTTCTTGCTGCTTTCAAGTTTCTTTTTCCTTAATTTTTTTATAGAATTTTTTTTTTTTGGCTGTGCAGTGTGGCTTGCGGGATCTTAGTTCCCTGACCAGGGATCAAACCTGGGCCCCCTGCAGTGGAAGCGTGGAGTCCTAACCACTGGACCACCAGGGAATTCCCTCTTTGTCTTTAATTTTTAACAATTTTATTATTATATGTCATGGTGAATTCTTCTTTGGGTTGAAAGTGATTGGAAACTTTTGAGCATCATTTATTTCCCCAGAATTTGGAGGTTTTCAAACATCATTTCTTTTCTTTCTTTTTTTTTTGTGGTATGCGGGCCTCCCTCTGTTGTGGCCTCTCCCGTTGCGGAGCACAGGCTCCGGACGCGCAGGCCCAGCGGCCATGGCTCACGGGCCCAGCTGCTCCGCGGCATGTGGGATCCTCCCAGACCGGGGCACGAACCCGGTTCCCCTGCATCAGCAGGCGGACGCGCAACCACTGCGCCACCAGGAAAGCCCAAGCATCATTTCTTTATATAAACTTTCTGCCCCTTTCTCCTGCTCATTTCATTTTTGGATTTCCATAATGCAAATATTGTTTCATTTGATAGTGTCACATAAGTCCCATAGCTTTTTTCTTTTCTATTCTTTTTTTCTTTTTGTTCCTCTCATTGGATAATTTTAAATGACTTGCCTTTGAGTTTTCTGATTCTTTCTTTTGCTTGATTGTGTCTACCATTGAGACTCTCTATTGCAATTTTTAGTTAATTCATTGTATTTTTCAGCTCAAACATTTCTCTTTGGTTCTTTTTCTTTATGTTTTCTATCTCTTTCTTGAACTTCTCATTTTGTTCTTGCATTGTTTTCTTGATTTTGTTAAATTATTTATCTGTGTGCTTTTGTAGCTTTCTGGGATTATTTAGAACAATTATTTTGAATTCTTTGTCAGGCAGTTTATGGATCTCCATTTCTTTGGGGTTAGTTACTGGGAGTTTATTGTGTTCCTTTGGTGGTATCATGTTTCCCTGATTTTTCATGATCTCTGTAGCCTTGCATATGTGTCTGCTCATTTGAAGAAGCAATCACCTCTCCCAGATTTTATGGACTGACTTCTGTAAGAAAAATGTTCATCTGTGGGTGGGGGCATGCTGGAGTGTGCTGTGATCCTGGGTCTGTGATGTGACATACCAAGTGCAGGGCCATGTCCAGGGTTGTGGTGTCTTGTTAGCTTAGGCAGCTGGTGTTCACATCGACACCTGTGTCATCCTTGACAGCAAGTGCTGCAGGGAGTCTTTGGTGGCTGCAAGGACTCGGGGTCCTCAACAGCACCTCCAGGTCCAACAATGAGGGCTAGGGTCCAGTTACAGGGGCTGTGGCCAACTGTGGGCACATGAAGAGCAGCAGAGGCCTGGGCTATCAGCGTGCACTTGTTTGGCTGCAGAGTCTAGGAGAGGGCAGACATACAGCAGTGGGTGCTGCTGACAGGAGTTGGTGGAGGGGACATGCAGGTGCACATCTGCAGAGGCTAGCTCTGAGTATAATGATGCAGGCCAATGACAGGATCAGGGCCAGATCCAGGTACACAAGCACACATGGGTTCCTGGGCTATTGGCATGCAGTCATGCATCTGCAAAAGTACCTGCTGGTGCATGCATGGCAGTGATAGCCAGTGACAGGAGTTGAGGCTAGCAAATGCATGTGGACAGCTGTAGTGGCTAGTTGTGGGCATGCACAGTGGTGCAGGCCAGTGACAGGAGCTGGTGCTGGATCCAGACCCACAGGCGTTTGTGGGGTCTTGGTTGTTGGCATGTACTCATGTGGCTGCAAGTGCTAGCCATGGGCATGCACACTGTGGTGGAGGTTGGCTATGGGGGTCTAGGCTGGTGTCATGAACACATGGATCTGCAGAGGCTGGGGTTGGCAGAGATCCAACACTGGGGTGTCTGTGATGGCACTGGCTTGGTTGGCTCTGGTGTGTGGTGGGGAGGAGGTGGGGATGAATTCAGATAGGTAATGTCTGTGAACCTGAAAATATGTGGGGCCCTGAGTGATGAAATCTGATGAGGGTTCACAGTGGCTCTTCTGGCCATTGGTTTCCTCAGGAGCAAATTGCTGGGATCTTCTGCAGAGTAGTCTGATAGGGCCTGTAATAAGGTCCTCAGTGATGAAAGCTGCAGGGGGAGGGGGTCACAGCATCCTCAAGGGGTACTAAGTCGTCAGAGGCTAATGCTGTTGGAGTCTTTTGCAGAGCAGGCCGCTGAGAACCATGGTTGTTCCCACTGTGTGGCTGACACTGGTAACCCCTGCCCTTCTTCCTTGTTCCTAGCCATCTCTAGATGTCTCAGATTTGCTGGTCTCTGGGTGAGATGAAACCAAAGAGGGTCCTTTTTGTAGTGCCCTGAAAGGCTGGGAAATCTGGTGACTCACCCTGCTCTCCTTTTTCTGGCAAGGTGAACTTTCTTGGGCTAGGGAGTTCCATCTTGGCAATGAGCAGTGCTGGCCTGGGGGATAGGATAATGTAGGCAAAATGAAACTGTTCTTATTACCATTTCTATGTGGTTATTCACAGGTTTTTTTGCTCCTCTGTGTTGCTGAAGCTTCTTTAGTGTACTCCTGAGATCTCCCAAAGTTATTTTCATTTGTGGATAGCTATCTAATTGCTGTTCTTTGTGGAAGAATGGAGGCTGGGGTTTCTTACTCTGCCATCTTGGTGATGTCATTCAATTCAGTTTTTTAGCCTTAGCTGGACAGCTTGGAGTCTGCCCATATATTTAGAGTTCAGAGGTCAACCAAGAATTTAGCAAATATCATGTGAAGAACTTCGCTTCCTCCTCTCTGGCTATTTCTATACCAGCATATACCCTCCTCACCTTCTATCTGCTATGGTTATCCCCAAACAGTGTACTCCAGTTTGTCAAGCCATCAAGACTGTAGATTTTCCATCTGAGTTTTTGGTCATTCTGTAAAAGAAGACTGGAACCTGCTCTCAGACTAAAATTCATAATAATGGTAAACTTATATTTCTTTAAACATGTCATTCTCCTCTAATTTCCACCTACTTTTGTTCATTCTCATACCTTCAGGTAAGTGTATGACTCTGTGTGTGTGTGTGTGTGTGTGTGTGTGTGTGTGTGTGTGTGTGAATTTATATAGTTGTTACCTGTAGGGAGGTTGGTCTGATAGGAACATTTAAGCCATACCAGAAGTTGAACTTGGTGAATTAATTTTGTTAATTTCCTAAATTTAATAATAAAATACTACCATATTAAGTACAGATGAAAAGTTTTAGCAACAACCTGAAAAAATCATGCCAACATTAGTCAAAATAAAGCTGGAGAAGCAATTTTAAGTTCAGATAAAGCAGACTTCATAGTAAGGAAAATTACTGGAGGTAAAGAGGCACATTACATAATGACAAAGGGGTCCATACACGAAGAAGACACACTAATCCTTAATGTATATGTGTTTAACAATAGATCATGAAAATATGTAGGCAAAATCTGATAGAAGAACAAGGAGAAATAGACAAATCCACTGTTATAGTTGGAGGCTTCAACACCACTCTATCAATACACAACACATCCACATGCAGAAAATCAGTAAAGTTATAGGTGAGCAGAAGAGCACCATTGATCAACTGGATCAAATTGACATTTACAGCATACTTCATCCAAGAACATCAGAATACACATTTTTTCTCAAGCTCTCATGAAACATCGCTAAGATCATATTCTGGGCTATAAAACACACTCTAACAAATTTGAAGGAATAAAATTTATACAAAGCATGTTCTCAGACCACAATGGAATTAAACCAGAAATCAGTACCAGAAGGCTGGAAATCCCAAAATCTTGATATTAAACAACAAACTTCATTTTGTAATAACCCATGAGTAAAGGAATAAGTCTCTAGAGAAATTAAAAAGTATTTTGAACTAAATGAAAATGAGAACACAACTTATCAAAATCTTTAGGGTGCAGTGAAAGCAGAGCTTGGAAGGGAGTGTATAGCATTTAATGCATAAATGGCAAAAGAAGAGATATCTAAAATCAATCTAAGCTTCCACCTTAGGAAACTAGAGAAAGATGAACAAATTGTATCTATAGTAAGCAGAAGAAAGGAAATAATAAAAATTAGAGCAGAAATCAATGAAATTAAAAATAGGAAATTAACAGAGAAAAATCAATGAAACCAGAAGCTAATTCATTGAAAAGATAAATAAAATTGATAAATTTCTATCTAGGCTAACCAAAACAAAGAAAGATGACAAATTACTAATATCAGAAATTTTAAAAGAACTATCACTACTGATCCCATGGACATTAAAAAGAATGATAAAATATATTATTAACAACTCTTATGTCCACACATTTGAGAATTTAGATGAAATGGACTAATTTCTCCAAAGACACAATCTACCAAAACTCATGCAAAGAGGAATAGATAACCTGAACAGGCATATATCTATTAACTAAATTGAATAATAATTAATAACCTTCCAAAATAGGGAGCACCATGCCCAAGTGGGTTCCCTGGCGAATTCTACCAAACATTTAAAGAAGAAATGATACCATCATCTAAAATTTCTTCTAGAAAATTGAAGCAGAAAGAGCACGTTCTAAATCATTCTATGAGTCCAGCATTATCCTAATACCAAAACCAAAAAAAGGTATTACAAAAAAGGAAAATTACACACCAATATCTTCCATGTATATAGATGCAAAACTCATCAAGAATTAATAGCAAATCAAATCTAACAATGTATAAGAAGAATTATACACCACAATCAAGTGAGATTTATTCCAAGTATGCGATGCTGGTTCAACATTTGAAAAATAAGTAGTTTAATCCATCAGATGAATAAGTTAAAAAAAAGACCACATCAATAGATAGAATCCAACACCCATTCATGAAAAAAAAAAAAAACCCTGGAAAAGTTGGCATAAATGGGAACTTCTTGAACTGATTAAGAACATTTACAAAAAAAAGCTATAGCTAATATTACACTTAGGATGAGAAACTAGATGCTCTCCCCCTAAGACTAGGAGCAAGACAAATATGTCCCCTGTTCACTTCTATTCAGCCTTGTACTGGAATTCCTAGCTAATGCAATAATACAGGTAGAAAATAAAAGAAAAGGTATACAGTTAGTAAAGGAAGAAATTGAAATGTCTTTTTTCACAGATGACAGGATTGTCTGTGCAGAAAGTCCTAAAGAATTGACTAAGAAACCCTCCCCTGGGACTTCCCTGCCAGTCCAGTGGTTAAGACTTCGCCTTCCAATGCAGGGGGTGAGGTTTTGATCCCTGGTTGGGGAGCTAAGATCCCACATGCCTCACAGCCAAAAAACCAAAACATAAAACAGAAGCAATAGTGTAACAAATTCAGTGAAAGACTTTAAAAATAGTCCACATTAAAAAAACAACAACAACAACCCTCCCAGAACTAATAAATGATTATAGCAAGGTTAAAGGATACAAGGTTAATATATAAAGTTCAATCACTTCCCTATATACCAGCAATAAACAACTGGAATTTGAAATAAAAAAACACAATACCATTTACATTACTACCCCCCAAAATGAAATGCTTAGGTTTAAATCTAGCAAAATATGTACGAATCTATATGAGGAAAACTATAAAATTCTGATGAAAGATATCAAAGAACTAAATAATTGAAAAGATATTTTATGTTTATGGATAGAAAGACTCAATATTTTCAAGAAGTCATTTCTTCCTAACTTGATCTATAGATTCAATGCAATCCCAAGCAAAACTCCAGCAAGTTATTTTGTTGATATCAACAAATTTATCCTAAAGTTTATACAGAAAGACAAAAGACATAGAATAGCTAACACCATACTGAAGAAAAAACTTCAATACTTACCATAAAGCTATAGTAATCAAGATAATGTGACACTGGCAGAATAATAACAAATAGATCAATTGATTAGAATAGACACACATATATAGTCAGCTGTGGTTCAACAAAAAATCAAAAGCAATTTAATGGAGAAAGGATAAAATTTTCAACAAACTGTGCTGGAACAACTAGGCATCCAAATGCCAAAAATATGAATCTAGACACAGACCTTAAAACTTTCAAAAAATTAACTCAAAATGGATCATAGATCTGAATGTAAAGTGCAAAACAATATGACTTCTAGAAGATAACACAGGAGAAAATCTAGGTGAACTTGGGGCTTTGGAGATTACTTTTAAGATAAAACATCAAAAACACAACCCATGAAAGAAAAACATGGTAAGTTAGAACTCATTAAAATTAAAATTTATGCTTTATGATAAACACTGTTAAGAGCATGAAGAAAAGCCACAGACTGGGAGAAAATGTTTGTAAAACAAACATCTAATAAAAGACTGGTATCCAAAATATAGAGAACAATTCAACCTCAATACAAAAACAAGCATCCCAATTAAAAAGGTCAAGAGATCAGAAGAGATACCCTACCAAAGAAAAATACAGATGGCAAATAAGCATATGAAAAAATGCTCAGCATCTTTTGTCATTAGAGAATTGAAAATTAACAACAGTGAGAGACCACTTCACACCTATTAGAATGGTTAAAATCCCAAACACAATACCAAATGCTGACAGGGATGTGGAGAACCAGGCTCTGTCATTCATTGCTGTTCAGTATGAAAAGTGATATGACCACTTTGGAAGATACTCTGACAATTCTTTCAAAGATATTGATTTTTTAACATCTTTATTGGAGTATAATTGCTTTACAATGCTGTGTTAGTTTCTGCTTTATAACAAAGTGAATCAGTTATACATATACATATGTCCCCATATCTCTTCCCTCTTGCATCTCCCTCCCTCCCACCCTCACTATCCCACCCCTCTAAGTGGTCGCAAAGCACGGAGCTGATCTCCCTGTGCTATGTGGCTGCTTCCCACTAGCTTCCCACTAAAGCCACTCTCTCACTTTATCCCAGCTTATATTTCCCCCTCCCCATAGCCTCAAGTCCATTCTCTAGTAGGTCTGCATCTTTATTACCATAGTGCCCCTAGGTTCTCCATGACCATTTTATTCTTTTTCTTTATATTCCATATATATGTGCTAGCATACAGTATTTGTTTTTCTCTTTCTGACTTACTTCACTCTGTATGACACACTCTAGGTCCATCCACCTCACTACGAATAACTCAGTTTCATTTCTTTTTATGGCTGAGTAATAGTCCATTGTATATATGTGCCACATCTCGAATAAACAACCTAACCTTACACCTAAAGCAATTTTAGAAAGAAGAACAAAAAAACCCCAAAGCTAGCATAAGGAAATAAATCATAAAGATCAGATAAGAAATAAATGAAAAAGGAATGAAGGAAACTATAGCAAAGATCAATACAACTAAAAGCTGGTTCTTTGAGAAGATAAACAAAATTGATAAACCATTAGCCAGACTCATCAAGAAAAAAAGGGAGAAGACTCAAATCAATAGAATTAGAAATGAAAAAGGAGAAGTAAAACCTGACACTGCAGAAATACAAAAGATTATGAGAGATTACTACAAGCAACTATATGCCAATAAAATGGACAACCTGGAAGAAATGGACAAATTCTTAGAAATGTACAACCTGCCATGAATGAATCAGGAAGAAATAGAAAATATAAACAGACCAACCACAAGCACTGAAACTGAAGCTGTGATTAAAAATCTTCCAACAAACAAAAGCCCAGGACCAGATGGCTTCACAGGTGAATTCTACCAAACATTTAGAGAACAGCTAACACCTATCCTTCTCAAATTCTTCCAAAAGATGGCAGAGGGAGGAACACTCCCAAACTCATTCTACGAGGCCAACATCACCCTGATACCATAACCAGACAAAGATGTCACAAAGAAAGAAAACTACAGGCCAATATGACGGATGAACATAGATGCAAAATCCTCAACAAAATACTAGCAAACAGAATCCAAGAGCACATTAAAAGGATCATACACCATGATCAAGTGGGGTTTATTCCAGGAATGCAAAGATTCTTCAATATACGCAAATCAATCAACCTGATACACCACATTAACAAATTAAAGAAGAAAAATCAAATGATCATCTCAATAGATGCAGAGAAAGCTTTTGACAAAATTCAACACCTATTTATGATAAAAACCCTGCAGAAAGTAGGCAAAGAGGGAACTTTCCTCAACCTAATAAAGGCCATATATGACAAACCCACAGCCACCATCATCCTCAATGGTGAAGAACTGAAACCATTTCCACTAAGATCAGGAACAAGACAAGGTTGCCCACTCTCACCACTCTTATTCAACATAGTTTTGGAAGTTTGAGCCACAGCAATCAGAGAAGAAAAGGAAATAAAAGGAATCCAAATCGGAAAAGAAGAAGTAAAGCTGTCACTGTTTGCAGATGACATGATACTATACGTAGAGAATCCTAAAGATGCTACCAGAAAACTACTAGAGCTAATCAATGAATTTGGTAAGGCCAGACACTATCAAACTCTTAGAGGAAAACATAGGCAGAACACTCTATGACATAAATCACAGCAAGATCCTTTTTGACCCACCTCCTAGAGAAATGGAAATAAAACCAAAAATAAACAAATGGGACCTAATGAAACTTAAAAGCTTTTGCAGAGCAAAGGAAACCATAAACAAGACCAAAAGACAACGCTCAGAATGTGAGAAAATATTTGCAAATGAAGCAAATGACAAAAGATTAATCTCCAAAATTTACAAGCAGGTCATGCAGCTCAATAACAAAAAAACAAACAACCCAATGCAAAAATGGGCAGAAGGGCTTCCCTGGTGGCGCAGTGGTTGCGCGTCCGCCTGCTGATGCAGGGGAACTGGGTTCGTGCCCCGGTTTGGGAGGATCCCACGTGCCGCGGAGCGGCTGGGCCCGTGAGCCATGGCCGCTGGGCCTGCGCATCTGGAGCCTGTGCTCCGCAACGGGGGAGGCCACGGCAGAGGGAGGCCCGCATACCACAAAACAAACAAACAAACAAACAAAAAACACAAAAATGGGCAGAAGACCTAAATAGACATTTCTCCAAAGAAGATATACAGATTGGCTACAAACACATGAAAGTATGCTCAACATCATTAATTATTAGAGAAATGCAAATCAAAACTACAATGAGATATCATCTCACACCAGTCAGAATAGCCATCATCAAAAAATCTAGAAACAATAAATGCTGGAGAGGGTGTGGAGAAAAGGGAACCCTCTTGCACTGCTGGT
>NC_041234.1:29499369-29512624 GCF_002837175.3 Physeter macrocephalus | reverse complement strand
CAGACCTACTAGAGAATGGACTTGAGGACACAGGGATGGGGAAGGGTAAGCCAGGACGAAGTGAGAGAGTGGCATGGACATATATACACTACCAAATGTAAAATAGATAGCTAGTGGGAAGCAGCTGCATAGCACAGGGAGATCAGCTCGGTGCTTTGTGACCACCTAGAGGGGTGGGATAGGGAGGGTGGGAGGGAGGGATCACAAGAGGTCAGAGATATGGGAACATATGTATATGTATAACTGATCCACTTTGTTATAAAGCAGAAACTAACACACCATTGTAAAGCAATTATACTCGAATAAAGATGTTTAAAAAATGGAAACATAACGTAAAAAAGGAATTCATATTTATTTACAGGTATAATGATTCATGCATTGATAATGAAGAAGCAGCAATATGATTGCTTTATGGTAGCCTAGCCTATACACTAATGAATGGTTATAAAAATTTTATGGCATTCAGTATTTCAGTTATGTTCATAGTACAGTATTGGAAACATTGTCATAATAATAATAAAAAAAAACCCGGACTTTCCTGGTGGCGCAGAGGTTGGGAATCTGCCTGCCAATGCAGGGGACATGGGTTCGAGCCCTGGTCCGGAAAGATCTCACATGCCACGGAGCAACTAAGCCCGTGCGCCACAACTACTGAGCCTGCACTCTAGATCCCGCGAGCCACAGCTACTGAAGCCTGTGCACCACAGCTACTGAAGCCCGCACACCTAGAGCCTGTGCTCCGCAACAAGAGAAGCCACCGCAATGAGAGGCCCGCACACCGCATCGAAGAGTAGCCCCCACTTGCTGCAAACAGAGAAAGACCCTGCGCAGTAACGAAGACCCAACGCAGCCAAAAATAAAAATAAAATAAAATATAAATAAATTAAACAAAAAACCACTTGTGATAATAGGCCGATTCACAGTTTCTCCAATAATGAGAGGGAGAGGAATATCGTACAATAATGAAATTCTTTGAAAGCAAAGTTATAAAACAGCAAGAAAACTAACACTTTATTAATTTTATATTAAATAGCACTCACCTTATGCGTATGTAAGGATAGACTATCCACTTCAATACTTCAATACAAGCCTTGCACACAATGTTCTACATGTATATTTTCATATATTTATTAAAAAAAATCCATGTGTAAGTGGACCCTACTGTTCAAACCTGTGTTATTCAAGAATCAACTGTACTCAGCAGTTGGCAGAATCCCCACATTGGTTCCCTGACCGGTGTTGTGAGGGCTAATATGGTGAGAATAGCCAAGTGGAAGCCACTAGAACTGCCTCTACCTAGGAAGATAGTAAACTAAATGCGGTACTGCATTCCTGAGGGATTGCAGAGATTAGTGCCTCCATCAGTGACTTGAAGGATGCAGGGGTGGTGATTCCCATCACATCCCTATTCGCCTTGCCTATTTGGCCTGTGCAGAAGATGTATGGCTCTTGGAGAATGACAGTCAATTGTCATAAACTTAACCAGGTGGTGACTCCAATAGTAGCTATTGTACCAGATGTGGTTTCATTGTTTGAGCAAATTAACACATCCCTTGGTACCTGGTACACAGCTATTGATCTGGCAAATGCCTTTTTCTCCGTGCCTGTCAATAAGTTTCACCAGAAGCAGTTTGCTTTCAGCTGGAAAGGCCAGCAATACACCTTCACTGTCCTACCTTCACAGGTACACCTTCACAGGCCTATATCAGCTCTTCAGCTGTATGTCATAATTTAGTCAGCTGTGATCTCGTTTGCCTTTCTCTTCCACAAGATATCACACTGGTCCATTATGTTGATGACATTGTGCTGATTAGATCTAGTGAGCAAGAAGTAGCAAACTACTCTAGACTTATTGATAAGACATTTACGTGCCGTGAAGTGGGAAATAAATCTGACAAAAATTAAAGGTCATTTTACATCAGTGAAATTTCTAGGGGTCCAGTAGGGTGGGGCATGTTGAGATATCCCTTCTAAGATGAAGGTTAAGATGTTGTATCCCGCCCTCCTACAAGCAAAAAGAGGCACAATGACTCTTGGGCCTCTTGGGATTTTGAAGGCAACATATTCCTCATTTGGGTGTGTTACTCTGGGCCATTTTCTGAATGACACATAAAAGGTACTAGTTTTGAGTGGGGCCCAGAACCAGAGAAGGCTCTGCAACAGGTCCAGGCTGCTCTGCCATTTAAGCTGTATCATCCAGCAGATTCAATAGTGCTTGAAGTGTCAGTGACAGATAGGGATGCTGTTTGGAGCTTTGGGCAGGCTCATCTAGGTGAATTACAGCACAGGCTCTTAGGATTTTGGAGTAAAGCCCTGCCATCATCCACAGATAACTACTCTCTTTTTGAGAAACGGTTGTTGGCTTGCTGCCAGGCCTTAGGAGAGACTGAATGCTTAACTATGGCCACCAAGTCACCTTCACGGTGGAAATGACCCACCAAGCCAAGCCGGGCGTGCACAGCAACACTCCATCATCAAACGGAATTAGTACATATAATACATGATTGGGCCCGGGCAGGCCCTGAAGGCACAAATGTCCACAGTCCCCAGTCCTCCTACGCTACCTTCTCTCCCCCAGACTGCACCTATGGCCTCATGGGGAGTTCCCTACGATCAGTTGACAGAGGAAGAAAAGTCTCGGGCCTGGTTTATAGATGGTTCTGCACAACATGCAGACACCACCCTAAAGAGGACAGTTACAGCACTACAGCCCCTCTCTGGGACATCCCTGAAGGACAGTGGTGAAGGAGATTCCTCCCAGTGGGCAGTGCTCCTGGTTGTTCACTTTGCTTGGCCAGACATGTGATTACATATCGATTCATGGGCTGTGGCCAATGGTTTGGCTGTATGGTCAGGCACTTAGAAGGAACATGACTGGAAAATTGGTGACAAGGAAATTTTGGTAAGAGGTATGTGGATAGACCTCTCTGAATGGGCAAAAACCATGAATATATTTGTATCCCACGTGAATGCTCACTAAAGCATGACCTTAACAGAGGAGCATTTTAATAATCAAGTGGATAGGATGACCCATTTTGTGGACACCAGTCAGCCTCTTTCCCCAGCCACCTGCCTCATCGCCCAATGGGCTCATGAACAAAGTGGCCAAGGTGGCAGCAATGGGGGTTGTGCACAGGCTCTGCAACATGAACTTCCATTCATTAAAGCTGACCTGGCTACGGCCACCACCGAATAACACATCTGCCAGCAGCAGAGACCAACACTGAGTCCCCTCTACAGCACCATTCCCCGGGGTGATCAGCCAGCCACCTGGTGGCAGGTTGGTTACATTGGACCACTCCCATCACGGAAGGGGAAGCATTTTGTCCTTACTAGAATAGACACTTACTCTGGATTAGGGTTTGCCTTCCCTGCACTTAGTGCTTCTGCTAAAACCACTATCCACGGACTTACAGAATGCCTTTCCACCATCATGGTATTCTATATAGCATTGCTTCTGATCAAGGAACTCACTCTATCGCAAATGAAGTGCAGCAGTGGGCCCACACTCATGGAACTCACTGGTTTACCATAGTCTCCACCATCTTAAAGCAGCTGGCCTGCTTTGGAATGACCAGCTTTGCAATATGGAATGGCCCTTAGAGGACTCAGTTACACTGAGTAATACCTTGCAGGTGATAATACCTTGTAGGGCTGGGCAAGCTTCTCCAGGAGGCTGTATGTGCTCTCAGTCAACATCTAACATATGATTCTGTTTTTCCCATAGCCAGGATTCATGGGTCCAGGAATCAAGGGGTGGAAATGGTACCTCTAGTGACCCATTAGCAAAATTTTTGCTTCCTGTTCTCATATTATGCTCTGCTCGCCTAGAGGTCTTAGTTCCTCCAGCAGACACAACAATGATTCCATTGAACTAGAAGTTAAGACTGCAGTCTGTCCATTTTGGGCTCCTTATGCCTCTGAATCAGTAGGCAAAGAGAGTTACTGCTGTGGCTGGGGTAATTGATCTTGACTACCATGGGGAAATTGGGCTGCTATTCTATAACAGAGGTAAGGAAGAGCATGTCTGCAATACAGGAGATGCCCTAGAGCATCTCTTGGTATTGCATGTCCCGTGATTCAAGTAAATGGAAAGCTACAACAACCCAATCCAGGCAGGATTAGTAATGGCCCAGACCCTTCGAGAATGAAGGTTTGGGTTGCCCCTCCTGGTAAAGAACCACAACCACTTGTGGTGCTTGTTGAAGGCAAAGGGATTATGGAACAGAGGAAGAAGGTATTTATGAATACCAGCTGTGACCACATGACCTGTTACAAAACTGAGGACGGTAACTGTCCTGAGTATTTCCTCCTTTTTTGTTATATGTTTATGTGTATGTTTGTGTGTGTATAATACCTTTCTTTCCTTCCCTCTGTTAACCCCTTATCATGTAACATAAGATGTATTCACTTTATATCATAGTATTTAAGTATTGTTATTAACTTTGCATCATAGTATTTTAGTTACAGGATATCAAGAAGAAGAGTAAACTTGACTCAAGGACTTTACCTTCTCTTCTGGGGAAAGACTTAGTGCATTTTCAGTGTACGCAGGATCCTTGTATCATGTTAGGTGGAAAGATGACCTAGTTACTGTCTTCATTTGGAGAGTAAGTATGACTTTAGGAGATGTGTAAAAGTGCTGAGTTGACCGGGCTGGGGGTAGATTTGTGATGGTTAATTTTATGTGTCAACTTGGAGGGTGTTTTGGATGAGATTAACACTTAACTCAGTGTAAATAGGTTGCCCTCCATGATGTACGTGGGCCTCATCTACTCAGTTGAAGCCTGAATAGAACAAGAACAACCTCCCCCAAGCAAGAGGGAATTCTCCAGCAGGCGACCTTCAGACTTCATAATGTACCATCAGCTCTTCTGGGTCTCCAGATTGCCAGCCTTTGGACAGAAAGTGCACCACTGACTCTCCTTCATTTCTCAGCTGCCAGCCCACACTGCAGATTTTGGACTCACTAGTCTCCAGAAATGTGTGTGGCTGTGCATTGCAATGCTCACTTCATCCCCACCCTCTAACTGCAATAAAAATTCAAGTCAGTCTCCTTTCCTGTTCTCTCAAGACATTTTCAAACCAGCTTTGGAAGCCTGTCCTGCTCTCTCCATAAAGCCTTTTTTTGTGAGTAATAAATCTTTGAATATCCTCTTGGTGTGTTAGTAGTATCATCAGTCTTGACATCTGAACCAAATTTTGGATGGAGGTCCATTGTGTCTTTAGAGTGCCCATGACTGGTGGCCTCTGTTTACAGAAAGACTTCCTAGCTGGACATGTGAAGGGAAAATGGAGTTGTAGGGGAATGGCTCCTCCATGGTGGCCTGACACCCTTGCATGTCTCCACATAGACTTGAACTGCAGCTAATCTGAGTCTTGGTTAAATGCCTCATGACCTCCCAGAACATGAGGAGATGGAATGCTGTAAGGAGCTGGTACAAGGCCATCTCCCACACACCTCCTTATCTCCTCTAGGAGTTTGTCATGAGGCAGTTTCTCATCACATACCAGTTTCTGATGAGGTATGGGGCTTTCTGTCCTGTGCCCCTTAGAACAGACCTGGAGAACATAAAAGCACTCAGCTGCAGTCTAGATGTGGTTGTTCAGTAATGGAGTATCCCAAAACTTGCATTACCATCACACAGCCCCTTTTGTTTCTTTGTTGTCTTTTAGGGAATGTGGGGCAAGCGCCTGGGGAGCTGGCACCTTTGGCTCATTTTCCTTTGCACTGTAATATTTAAGTAATAAACTGTCTACATCTAAAAGTTGCTCATTGTATCTTTACCAGTCCAATCAGTCAGGTCTTGTCCTTGGCTTGTCTTGTATGTGTGAATTTGTTACCATATAATCCTGATTGTTAGTTATATCTTTTACCCATAAAATAAAATAATTAGCACACTTGTATTCATTCAACAGTTCTTAAACTTAATAAATACTGAGGGCTCACTATTTCTTTCAATCATTTGTATTTGAGAAGCCTTCAGTAAATTATCAAATGCAGCTGTGGGGGCCAGTTCACCACCTGAGCGAATATCCTATAGTACTTTATGAAGCTAAGAAGTTATGAATAGTTGGTACTGGAAGATTCTGAAAATGGAAGCATCATTTATAGACAAAATATTCTTCCCAATAAAGAGAAATTGGAGTATAAACCACAGTCTTATGGTGTCTCATTTTTCACATTTCCAGTAAACAAATACCTGGTAAAATAACAGCAATATATTTTTGACATGTAGGACGTATGACAATCGTTTATATAATAAAAATGTTATGAGCACCTGTGGCGCACCATGTTCCAGGCTCTGTGCCAGACTCTGGAGACACAGAGACAACCTGGTCTGGGTCACAGAGCCAGGGGACCTCAGAGTTTAGAAGGTAGAGACATGCAGGCTAATAAGTATAATTTTGATAAGAACTATCAAATAACAAAGCAATGGGGTACCTGGGAACATCAGAGTATACATCACCCCAGGAGATCAAGAAGGGTTTTTCAGAAGCAGTGCTGTTTACAAAGGCAGGGGCTATGATTGTCTCCATTTTTCAGATGAGGAAACTGAAGATTAGGCAGGTAAAGTAACTTGGCAGAGGCCACACAGCTAGCAGATAGTCAGGCCAACTTTGAATCATGGCCTGTTGGACTCTAAACCACTATTTGTTGTAATTACAACCATCACCTACCATTCTATTCCCCTAGCTCTGTTTGCCTCCAAATTAAAAAAATCTGCTAAAATCAGAGTAAACTCAAGTTAGGAAAAAACTTCCAGGGAAAGATGAATGAAAAACTTTTTGTAATTTTTCTGTTCCTTCTAACAGGGGAACCTTGAAAGTGAAAGCTCTGCCCAGCTGTGAGCAGTAAAGGGCTCTGAGGTAAACCTTTCATCTCCTCTCTTCCAGGAAACAGTTGTTTCTGGGGGAACTGCTTGCTCATGTGATTGGAACACAACCTAGAGGACAGTAAGGAGTAGAATGGGCAGCTTCATCTTCACAGCCCTTCACACTTATGAACTTATTTATTTTATTTATTTTTGGCTGCATTGGGTCTTTGTTGCTGCGTGTAGGCTTTCTCTGGTTGCAGTGAGCGGGGACTACTCTTCATTGTGGTGCCCAGGCTTCTCATTGCAGTGGCTTCTCTTGTCACGGAGCATGGGCTCTAGGTGCACAGACTTCAGTAGTTGTGGCACACAGGCTCAGTAGTTGTGGCTCACAGGCTCTAGAGCACATGCTCAGTAGTTGTGCTGCACAGGCTTAGTTGCTCCGCAGCATGTGGGATCTTCCCGGACCAGGGCTCGAACCCGTGTCCCCTGCATTTGCAGGCGGATTCTTAACCACCGCGCCACCAGGGAAGTCCCTTCACACTTATGAAGGTGTTTATCTTCCCTGGAAGCGACCTCCAATGTTGTTCTCACTTTCTGCCTGCTGCTCCTTGACCCACAAAATAAGACAGGACAGACCCTATGTTTGTTGATTTCCGTACAGCTTCATTAACTCTGACCTAGAAGGTTTTTAGCGTTTACATAATTCTAAGCGCAGTTCAAAACTGAAGGAATATCTGCAGTCTGTGAAACACAAAATGGTTCACTGCAGTCAAGAATGTTAACTACTTACTTTCCTGTGTCACCTACCTTCAAGTATAACTTTAAAATTAATGAATGTGTAACTAACACATTCTACAGCCATTATTCTTCTAAAAAACTATTCAAAAAAAGCATTTTGTGGATTTTTATAATTCCATAAATTTGCTCCCTGAAGACTTCACCCCTTTGGTTTTCACATTGATATGAACTGGACTTAAGTGTTGTCAAAAATTTTGCTCAAGAGAACATGAGGATCCATTCCCATTTTCCAACAGACATAAATAAAAATTTAACTCTTATTTCCATGGGCCAAATTGAGAAGAAAACTCCTAACAATGGTCTGTAGCAAGGGAAACACTAACTATTCCAGTGTATGTTGCCCCCCTCTTTTTGGGCATTTGACCTCTTGGGCCAGAAATGGCACCCCAGAGCCAACATTTACTAAACAATCTAAAATTTTTCTTCTTCTCAATGCCTCATATATTAGCTTTAATAAGAATTCTGATAACTTTTTGTTAACTTTTTATTACGGAAAATGTCAAATATACAAACGTGGAGAGAAACATATATAATGAACCATCATTTAACCATCACCCAGCTTCAACAATTATCAAGTCAAGGCCAGTCTTGTTTCATCAATATCTCCAACACAATTAACATTCAGACTTATTATTCTGAAGCAAATTCCAGACATCATTTCAACTGTAAATAGTTGAGAATATATCGCTTAAAGATAAGGACTCTTATTTTCAACATAACCACAATAATATTATTCCAACTAATATCAAATATCAAGTCAATTTTCAAATTATCCAGATTGTCTCAAAATGTATTTATTTTACAGTTTAGTCAAATCAGGATCTAAAATAGATCCATATATTACAACTGGAAAAAGATCCATATATTACAATTGGTTAAGTCTCTTAAATCTCTTTTAATCTATAGGTTCATCCTCCATTTCTTTCATTCTGGCAATCATTTACTGAAGGTACTAGGTCATTTGTCCTGTAGTTTCCTGCAGTCTGGATTCTGCTCATATCATCTCTGTGATGTAGAGTAATGTTTCTCTGTTCCCTGTATTTTCTACAGATCAGGAGTTATGTCTAGAGGCACAGTCAGATTTAGGTTTAAAATATGAAATATATTTTTTCATAGGTAGTGTAGTGTACTGCCATTAGCAGGCACATAATGTCTGGGATGACATAGACATATGAGTAAGAACTTTTGCTTTCTAATATCTCACAAATGCCTTTAAACACTTGTGTGACATCTGATGTACAAAAGCCACATATAAGCTAAACAGACAGCATTTTTTGCTGTACTAACAGCAGATTAGAAGGTAAATGCTTTACCACTTAGTGTCATTACAAAATATTAATTTTTTAGACAAACCTTCAGTGATGTCTACCATATTTCTAGTGATGTCTTATATGCTAGATATATAAAAAAAGACAAAGGAAATAAGTAAGGTCTTTGCACTCAAGGTCACATAACCTGGTGGGAAATACTGACATATAATCATAAAAGCACAAAAAAGGCCATAGGTGCCAAATTAGAAGTCTGTACAGATATAGTAGTAGTGCAACAACCTGGAGAGTAGTCATTGTAATAAACAGGGAGGAAGTGTCCAAAAGGATAGGACGAGCTGTGTCCTTGGGAGTGTGAAAGAGCTCACCTGTCTTCACAATTCCATTCATCATAGGGTTCACATACTTGATTCTTTCAAAGTAAATCTGAACAACATCTATGCCATTCACCTAAAAAAAAATATCTCATTAATAGTTTTATTGGTTCATCAATTCCTCTAGTCAACAAATATTTACTGAAGTATGGTTCATCAACCACTTTGTATTGGAAAAGCCTTCAGTGAATTATCTAATGCAGTTCCACTATAAGGCCACATGAGAGCCTGAGGAATAACAGATTGTCCTAGTTAAAATATAAAGCTAAGAAATCAATACACTAGTATTACAGTGTTATAGAAAACACTAGTAGTAGACATTTCTAATCTGTGGATCAATGACAGATGTCTCCAAATTTTAGCCACTGTTCTAGGCTCTGAGGATATGGGCAGGATTCAGGCTGAGTCCTAGTCCTCAAAGAGTTCATAGTCTAACAGGCCAAACAGTCATTCAGAAAGATGATTACAATACTAGAACAATGCTGAAAATATTTCCTGTTTTGCTTGGTGCTTCCACAAAAGGAACCCTGAAAAAGAAAACTCTGTCCAGTTGTTAGTACTATAGGTTTAAAGCAGCATTTTCACCTTCCTTTTCCCAGTTAACAACTATTGATGGAGGAATCGCTCTTTCTTCCACCTAAAGGGAAGTGAGAGGAGCAGCTCCAGCTTCAGAACCCTTTACCCATCTGTCCCAGAAGGGCCCTCTAATGTTGCTAGTACTTTAGAGCTGCCTATTCCTGTTGCTTACACACATGTGAGCCCGTGTGCACGCACACACACACCAATATTTATTTGATGTTTCTAAACACAAAAATATTGAAATATTTACAGTTCTTTTAAAATTAAACCATACAACAGAATTCAAAATATTTATAGCCACCCCCATCCCTTTCAGAGTTACTTCTTTCAACAGTGATCTGATCAGCAAAACAGGTTTCTTAGAAAACATAATATATTGGGCATCCAGTGAAACGATATATCAAACATATCAATATTACCTTTACTCCAACATGTCTTCTTAAAACTTTTGTTAAGGCACTTGCCCAGTTTGGGGGAAAAAACCTAGTCTTTAAAAAATATGCTGGAAACAAATTTCTACCTCATGTCTGAAAGTCTTAATTATCTTTTATCAATGCACTGTTTCCTTTCTGGAGGGAATGAATTGAAAGATTCATCTGTACATTTTTAGTGTAATAATCTTATAAATAATGCATGGGTGCTATGTAATGACTGTAGGAAGAAAATTCCAACTGTTGATGGATCAAGTTCTTGGAGGATGGACGTTAACTAGATACCATTTGGTTTGTTACCTCTGTGTCAACTGTTTTAAGCTGAAATCTTTGGATTTCTCTTTTAAAATGAAAGGCTTTTTAGGTTCTTTCATTTAACTTTTCTTGACTGAACTCCAAAAGCATAACAAGAACTGCCCATGTGAATGTGAAAGCTTAAAGTGTGATAACTGTAAAAAGTTCTTTTGCAATTTAGAAATGAAAGGAGTCTTACAGATAGCATAAATTGAAGATAACTGGGAACAGAAGATAATCCTAGCAAGTGATAGAACTCAATACAAATCTTTCAGAATTAAACACAGCAAATATCTGCAGGCTAACAAGAGTTGATTAACATCAACACTGTACTTTTCACATTTGTCAAATAGGAGTTGAAAAGTCAAAACAAGATGGTGCATTATTATCTCTAAGAATGCCATGTACAAGTTAAACCTCCCAGGTGCTTGTAGCAACATTTTAGATGGAGGCAGTATTATATATGAAATGGTCATAAAACAATAATCCAATATCACTGCTGTTACTGTACACTTTGAAAAATTTCAGGTTACTGAGAATATCATTCATTGATTTGGATTGTTAGAATAGGAAACGTCAACTTGTGGGATTTAGAAAGTTTGTTTAAAAAATAAGATATCTTTCTGTACAAAAACATATTTTTGAAACACATATTTGATAATTCTACATAATTTCGAATATGAAATAATATAATTGGTTTTTAAAAGCTGTTCATTCTCTACTCATTCCTTTGGCAACATTAGTTTTGTCAATTACAATACATACTTTATTTAGACATATTTCTATATAGCAAAGATCTTATTTTAAAAATTGGCACCAAAGTTGAAAAAGAAAATGTAGTGATATTCAATTCTACCAGTGATTGTGTTCTTTTTAAAAGGTTAATTTGTAGAAGAAAAAAGTATTTAAATTACAGTTATTATCCACTTATATTATTATTGATCTGTAGAATATTTTTAAGATGTTAAATGTTATATATAGAAAGACATCCCCCACCCATACTCTTTTCACAAAGTAGGCTTTTCCTTAACCTTCTTGAGAAAAGATCAAGAGTTCCAAGTTTCTACACTTTCAAAATTTCTTAATACAGAGCGCATTAACAGTGACCACTCCAAAGTTAGTTGACTGACACAAAATATCTATCAATAATGATAAAGAAATATGACACATTCTAGGTTGCCCTAAAAATTAAAAATGATCTTTCTACGTACCAATACCCACTTAATGAAGTAGGCTTTACTCTACCTACTTACTATGGCTAGGGGAATAAAGGTAGTTCCAAAACAGACCTATGCAATTTAGATAGGATCCCTAATTTCAAGCAAGTGCTGAGGCAAACGTAAGCGCTTTTAACTTGGCACCCAAAAAAGTCTGTCATGTGACACAAAACCTTTATCCTAAATCTTTAGGAGAGATCAGCCAGGTGTCCTAACAGTTTGAGAAGTCTGTAGCAGCTGCATATCCAGAAAGCTAACTCACTCAACTGGGATGTAATTACCATATAATATTCTAGTCCTTTGGCTACTGGTATTCAGACAAATTTAAGTGGACTATCACAAATTCAAATATGCAGACTTTCTTTCAAAGACTAATTTGTATTGAGAGAACCATGTAGTTCTAGGGCACTGAGAAAGGAGCAATGGGAGTTGGAAGTTGAGCACGCTAAATCACACTCAGAATACAGTTTTCATAATATGTACATATCAGGATATGTACATAACAATAACTTCCCGAGAGAGCATTTACTCTATAAAATAATATTTTGCTAAGCTACATTCCGGCTCAATGGGAAATGGCCATTTCAAGTAAGAAGTAAAAAACTACCAGCTGTGAAAATGTTCCGAAAATCGAATTATCTACATATGAATAAAGCAGTTTCTGAAAAGGGCAAATTAGATCACATATCTGAAGATAAAATTATTGTTCAGTGCGGAAAGAGCACATGATGTAAAATTTCCCTGGTGGTGCAGTGGTTAAGAATCCGCCTGCCAATGCAGGGGACACAGGTTTGATCCCTGGTCCAGAAAGATCCCACATGCCGCGGAGCAACTAAGCCCATGTGCCACAACTACTGAGCCTGCGCTCTAGAGCCCACGAGCCACAACTGCTGACACTGCGTACCACAACTACTGAAACCCGCATGCCTAGAGCCCGTGCTCCGCAACAAGAGAAGCCATCGCAATGAGAAGCCCGCGCACCGCAACCAAGAGTAGCCCCCGCTCGCTGCAACCAGAGAAAGACCGCAAGCAGCAACGAATATCCAACGCAGACAAAAAAAAAATTCTTAAATACTTCTTTGAAATTCAACACTGGTCCTTCAAACCAATTCCCATCACAGAAGGGCTTGCTGACAAGGCTAATGCTGTGAATGAGAAAACAACTTAAGAGAAAAAATTAATGCAGTTGCCATACAACCAAGGTGATCAGATTTTAAAGGCCTTCACTACAAAAAAACCACAAGACTGATACCAAAGTGCACATACACACACAGACACACGCAGACACATACGGACACACACACACGTGTGAACTGTAAAAAAAAAAAAAAAAAGAAACACAACACGTATACACGTGTACACACACACACCCGCCCCCCAAAGACTGGGTCGGCAGTTAAGGCACCTTTATAAAAAACAAACAAACAAACCAAAAAATCCCATGTGGCTTTGGCTTTCTGAAACGTGTTACAGTGC
>NC_041234.1:29482920-29498869 GCF_002837175.3 Physeter macrocephalus | reverse complement strand
GAAAAACAAATACCGTAGGCTAACACGCATATATATGGAATCTATGAAAAAAAAAAAAGAAATGGTTCTGAAGAACCTAGGGGCTGGAAAGGAATAAAGACACAGACATAGAGCATGGACTTGAGGACACGGGGAAGGGGAAGGGTAATCTGGGATGAAGTGAGAGAGTAGCATTGACATATTCACACTACCACATGTAAAATAGATAGCTAGTGGGAAGCAGCCACATAGCACAGGGAGATCAGCTCGGTGCTTTGTGACCACCTAGAGGGGATGGATAGGGAGGGTGGGAGGGAGACGCAAGAGGGAGGAGATATGGGGATATATGTATTATGTATAGCCGATTCACTTTGTTATGCGGCAGAAACTAACACACCATTGTAAAGCAACTCTACTCCTATAAAGATGTTGAAAAGAAGCAACAACAACAAAACAAGGAAACAGAAAAACACATTTTCCTTCTAGATGCTCACTTAGAAAGATTGGGGTCAGTCTTGCCATTATATCCATCCAGAAATCCTGTTGCTTCCATGGTCTAGTGCCTCCTCCCATGCTACCACTTGATTCTAAGCCACTACACTTCATTGCCTTAGAACAACAACTTGCAACACCTTCGAAGTATTTACGTGGTCTACAGTTTTCTACAAGATTTGCTCTTGTGTTATTTCTCGGAAATCCAACTACACTACCACTAGATCCCTCCACATCTACCTTAACCCTAGTAGTTACACTTTAACTGAAGCCTCTTGCACTGGCTGTTCTCTGTGTTGCAGATGTTCTTCCTCCACATATTTAATGGCTCGCCCCATCAACTCCTTCAAGGCTTTACTCAAATATCACTTTCTGAGGAAGGCCTATCCTGACCGCTTCACAAAATTTCCGGTTTCTCAGCATTCCAGACCAAGTTTGCTTTTCATAACAGTGTAATCTTCCTATGTACAGTATAATTTAATCATTTATTGTTTATACAGTACCCCCAAATATGAGCTCTATGAGGGCAGAGACAGATGTCTGTTTTGTTGACTACAGTATCTTCAGGGTCAACAGGAGTGCCTGGCAGTTAGCTGTGATTCACTACCGTTTGGTCCATTTCCCAAAGAGACTGGAAGTGCAAAGTAGGGTGGGTTCTAGCCATGGCGAAGTCTAGCTCAGGGGTGTCATCAAGGGTTCAGATACTTTCCCTCTCTTTTTCTCAGCCACCTCAGTGTCCTCATCATTCTGGTCCCCAGATGTCCGTAGCAGTTCAGGGCTCGTACCTAGGAATGGTAAGATTTAGGCAAAAAGGGAAAATATCTTCCAGTGTTCCTTTTCAAAGAGAAAGAAAACTGACATGATACTTTCCAGAAGATATCCACCCGCATCGATCCAAACATATGAGGCTGAATCTGGTCACATGACCAACCTAAAATCAGAGATTGCCATGGATATTGGATGTGTCATGATCGGCTTAGATGAACATGAGATGATGAGGAGTTAATCACAGTGTTCCCTGAAACACATCTGTGCACTGGTGTGATAAGATGAGAGCGAGGTCGGGGGCGGGGCGGGGAGAGAGAGATAGAGAGAGAGAGGGGTTGTGTGTTTGTACTTGATAGGGGGCGGAATTCAGGTACTCAGTGGTTTCAGATTGTAAAGAAACAGATTATGGTAATTCAGGAGGCAGAAGATGGGGGAAAGTTGACGTCTTGCATACAGACTCCTGGTCTGTTAACGGCATGAGGCTAACATCATCTGATATGTCCATCTCATACTAGGTAATGCTTTGACAGAGGCACCAGAAATACTCACAGTCAAGTTGGTAGAGACACTTTTACCCACACAGTGTTTAGATAGGCATTAAAAGTGTTTTCTTTCATGGATGAGTAACCAACCCCTTCTGACTGGTAACATCTTCACGTAGCCATGTTAATACCTTTATTCAAATCTCAAGGCTTCCCTTTCTTGGGACTTTCCTATTCTCTTTTGTTGGGTTCAGTTTTGAAATAATATATACCTGCATACAAAAGAAGCATAAAACGTATATACAGAGATTTATAATGAACAATTATAACGTGAAAACCTATGTGACCACCACCCAAAACATTGAATCGAATAGTATTAAAACCCCAGAGCCCCTGAGGCTTCCCTCCCTGACCACAACCGTGTGTCTCCTCAGTAGAGAAATCTGCCATCGTAATCATTGTTCAGTATCTCTTTTTAAAAATTAATTAATTCATTCATTCATTTTGGGCTGCGTTGGGTCTTCGTTGCTGCGTGTGCACTTTCTCTAGTTGCGGCAAGCGGGGGCCACTCTTTGTTGCGGTGCGCGGGCCTCTCGTGGCGGTGGCTTCTCTTTTTGCGGAGCACGGGCTCTAGGCACACGGGCTTCAGTAATTGTGGCACGCGGGCTCAGTAGTTGTGACTCACGGGCTCTAGAGCGCAGGCTCAGTAGTTGTGGCATGCGGGTTAGTTGCTCCACGGCATGTGAGATCTTCCCGGACCAGGGCTCGAACCCGTGTCCCCTGCCTTGACAGGCAGATTCTTAACCACTGCGCCACCGGGGAAGCCCCCCCGGGGAAGCCCCCAGTATCTCTTCTCATTGCTCATTGTAGCTTCACCTACCACCTATGTAAGCTACACTAAACTATCTAGTTTCATTAAAAAACAAAAACACAAAACCCTTATGGCATCAGGCATCCCATGCCTCTTTGAGTTTTTAGTGTACACTCAGAAAACCACCTCATGTAACTTGTTTCTAGAGGCTCCTTGAAATGTATAAAGAAATCCCTCTTCCCAGGTTAAAGGGACAAACCCTCTTCCCATATATGTCCTTGGGGGTGAATTCAATGTCAGGGTATACATGAGAGCTAAACGGTGTTCTCTACCTCCAGTGAGTCTATAGGTAGGAAGACGGTGCTTCCTGATGCTGTGCACTGGCAGAGCTGAAGGCAGCTCAGGTTAGCAGCAAGGCCATGGGTGAGATATTCTATGTGCCACCTCTCCCTAGTTTGTGATTTGGGGCGAGCCTCTCTACCTCTTTGAGCCTGTGTACTTACTTCTTAAAGAGAGATTTAAAACCTGCTCCCCAGGGTTGCCATGTGTGGAAGTTTGTAGCTCTCTGCTGTAACCCACTGCACTGATCCGAAGGAAGGGTGAACAATATTTCAGTTCTCCCTGAACAGTTTACGTGGCATACATACGAGTCTAGTGACTTTAGTACCTACTAGGTGTTAATGTGAGGATTTCTTTGGCCCCAGGAACACACCAAGGCAGCTAAGTGGAGTGGTAGGAGGCTGGACATTAAGATCAGAAATATCGGGCCTAATGATTATAATCATGGTGAAAGCTAACTTGTACTGTGCACTGTAAGCCCCCACAGGCACAGAGAGTCTGCCTCCTAGCGGGCACCTCAGTGACACAGTAAGATCTGAGTACCGAGACCAGAAGTGTCTAGGTTAATGATGTACTTTACTTTTTAAAGAATCAGAAACGTTAGAGAGGCTTAAGTTCTGTTGAGTATTCCCTGCATCCAATCTATTGCTCAAAACATATTATATGCATCGTCTCATTTAATCCTTACCATGGCCTGAGGAGGTAGGTAAGCTCAGTGATTACCCCTATGTACTAGTCAAAAACCTTGAATTCAGAGATTAAGTAACTTTTCTGTGATCACACAGTTAATAATGAAGGACACGGGAAATGATCCCAGTGGGTAGCTGAACCCACATTACTTTTTGTGAGGGAGATACTTTTTGGGGGAAATAATTTCAAATTTAGAGAAAAGTTTCAAAAATAGTGCAAGGAACTCCCATTTCTACTTCACCCATATTCCACAGTAGGTAATAGTTCCCATATTTGTTCTCTCTCTTTCTCTCTCTCCTCCACCTTTCTCTTTCTGTCTGTCTCACTGTCTTGTTTTCCTGTCCATACACACACCACACGCAGGTGCACATACATACAAACTTTTTCTAAATCGTTTGAGAGTAAGCTGCAGGCATGTCCTTTGACCCCTAAATACTGCAGTGTTACTTCCTGAGAACTAGGGCATCCTTTGGGGTAAGCACTGTACAATTATCAAAGTCAGGAAACTAACATTGATACAGTACTATTATGTATCTCATCACAGACCTTATTCAGATGTGGCAATTATCTCAACGATGTCATTTATAGAAAGTTTTATAATTTTCTGTTCTACTCTCCAGTCTAGAATCACGCTTGTATGTATTTGTTGTTTCACTTCAGTCTTCTTCAGTCTGGGACAGGTCCTCAGACTTACTGTCTTGAACGACCATAAAAGTTTTGAAAGTATGAGCCATGCCCCTCAATTTGGGTTTGCCTGATTTTCGATTCTCATGACTAGATTCAGCTTGTGTATCTTTGCCAGGGAAACGACGAAAGTGATAGTACATCCTTCTCAGTGCATTATATCAGTCGGCACATGCTATTTATTTATTCTGTACTGGTGAGGTTAAATTTGATCACTTGGTTAAGGTTGTATTCACCAGGTTACCCCAAAGTAAAGTTATTATTTTCCCTTTGTCCACTTAAATATATTGTGGGGGGATACTTGGAGACTATGGAAATACCCTGTTCTACCATCATTGATGATTCTTCCCTAAACCCACTAATATATGATGGTTGAAAAATCGTGCATTTCCAACTCCATCATTTCCCCCCATTTACTAGTTGGGATTCTTCTGCAATGAAGAGCTTTTCTCTGACCCTCATTTGTAAATTATTCATTGATATCCTATGAGCTCATCGACATATATTTTATTCACTGGGTATATAAACCCATTACCATCGCGATTCAGTTTGATGCTCCAATTTGCCCAGATTTGGTCAGTGGAACAATGGAAGCCCCGTAAATCTTGTTCCTGTGTCCTTTTAGATGTACCCCTATTTTTCTTTGAAAATTTCTTTTGGTACAGGCAGATATTCCTGGCTCTTCTTGTACTTTCCCTGTTCCGGCCCTGGAATCAGCCATTTCCCAAGGAGCTCTGGTTTCTTTTGTGTAGAATGGTATTTAGAATCAAGTCTGTGCTTTTAACTATTGTTCTCTTACTGGCAGTATGAATTTACACCCCCCTACATTTCCCTTAGCTTCCCTTACCCAATATGTGGAATTGGCATAAAAATAGGAATATTTTTTTTTTTTTTGGCCACGTTGCGCAGCTTGTGGGATCTTAGTTCCCTGACCCGGGGTCAAACCCAGGCCCCAGCAGTGAAAGCACTGAGTCCTAACCAATGGACCGCCGGGGAACTCCCCAAAACAGGGTTTTTGTTATTGGTATGTTGTACGGTTTAGATACAGTAATGAAGCATGTAGTACAGTGCCTGGCACATAGGTAGTTTTAAAAAAATAGCATAAATTCAGCATCAAAAAGAATAATAATAATAATAATGGTTTATCACCCAATGAATAAAATAAGAATCTATAAGTCCATTTGAAAATAAGTGGTAGCTATTTTCATCATCATTTTTGTTACTACCAAGTACTCTGACTGTCAACAAGAGATACCTCTGGGAAAAACCTCAGGTTTACAATAGTAGCCTTGTCAAGTCATGTGGGATCTTCCCGGACCGGGGCACGAACCCGTGTCCCCTGCATCGGCAGGTGGCCTCTCAACCACTGCGCCACCAGGGAAGCCCCTCTTCCATGTCTTTTGATACCTTGAGAGTTCATTTCCTTTTAGCTCTGAATAATGTTTCATTGTCTGGATGGACCACAGTTTATTTATCCATTCACCTACTGAAGGCCATTTATTGCTTCCAAGTTTTGACAATTGTGAATTAAGTTGTTATAAACATTTGTATGCAGATATTTGTGTGGTTATAAGTTTTCAATTCATTTGGGTAAATACCAAGGAGCATGATTGCTGGATCACATGGTAAGAGTATGTTTAATTTTGTAAGAAGTGCCAAACTCTTTTCCAAACTGACTGCACCGTTTTGCGTTCCCACCAGTAATGAATGAGAGTTCCTGTTGTTTGACATCCTTGCCAGATGTTGTCAGCATTTTGGATTTGGCCATCCTAATAGGTGTGTAATAGTATTTCATTGTTGTTGAACATCTTTTCATATGCTTATTTGCCATTTGTACATCTTCTTTGGTAAGGTGTCTCTTCAGATATTTTTTTTATATCAGGCTATTTTTTAAGCTTTATTGAGTTATAATTTATATACAAAAAATTGCACATATTTAATGTATATATTTTGATGAGTTTGGTCATATGCATACACCTGTGATATCCTATCCGCAATCAAGGTATTAAACATATCCATCACACCCCAAAATTTCCTTGTGCTCTTTTGTGTATTTTTTGTTGTTGTTTTGTGTGGGGTAAGAACACTTAATCCTCTTAACATATTTTAAAGCACACAATATTGTATTGTTAACTATAGGTACTGTGTTGTACAACAGATCTCTTCTTGTTGAGTTTTAATAATGCTTTGTATATTTTGGATAACAATTCTTTATCAGATGTGTCTTTTGCAAATATTTTCCCCAGGCTGTGGCTTGTCTTCTCATTCTCTTGACATTGTCTTTTGCAGAGCAGAAGTTTTTTATTTTAATGAAATCTAGCTTTTCAGTTATTTCTTTCATGGATTGTGACTTTGGTGTTGCTAGCTACCATGTAGGGCTGCTAAAATTTTTTTGTTGATGAGATTCTCCCAGAAAGGCTCACAGTTGCCTAGTGGTCTGCTTGGAACCTGATCTCAGAAGTCGTAGAAATAGTGTCTGCAAAAATAGCATCTACTGTATCAAGTCCCTGTTGGAAGTGGGTATCTTTCCAATCTGTGGTCTCTATAAAATATTAATTTGTTATGACAGCAAATACTCAGTTATTCCCACCATATTTCCAGAAGTTTTCTGTACCCTGGATATGCAAAGACCAATGAAATATGGTATATCATAATCATGGGTTTCACCATCTTGTGTTGGAAACAGACAGACAAATGAACAAAGAAGGAACTGTAGACTCTGAGATATAAATCTGTACAGACTACAGTGGAAATACTAAGGAGGGACACAGGAAAAGCGGACCAGAGAAATGGACAGAGAAGGAGTATCCCAAAATGTAGGATAAGGGCAGGAGAGCTGTCTCTTCCTAGTTAAGGTCAGTCTTCACCTTTACATGACCACTGATTTCTTCATTGAATTCATATCCTTGTTTTTATCAGTATAAACCTGAATGAAATGTATCTTTATTATGTGAAATTCAATAATTTAATATCAGACACATATTTGTTCAACTGTTTCTCCATCCAAAAAATAAAAACTACTTGAGAAGCTATGTTAAAAATTAATCATTTTATATTTGATAAGTTTTTGGAGAATTACTAAATCAAGTCCAACTGTAAGTTCAGATCAGACGGTCAGAAAATAACAGACTGTCCAAAGTACATTGTGAAATCAGACGTTAAGAAGTTCAGAATGTGCTAGTTCTAGATATTTCTCAAAACAGAGCAATGATCAAGTACATAAACTTTCTCTAAGTGAGGGTAAACTGAGTACAGTGATATCCTATATTCAGTAAATTATCATGGATTTTCCCCAATGAACAAATGGCTCATAAAAAATAGCCATGTTTTATTGGGTGATTATCAGATCATGGGTTATCCACATTTATACCATGAATGTTTATTGAGTACCTACTGGACACATTTCCAGGCTATGTGCCAAATTCTGTGAACACGTGTGACGTGGACTGAGTCCCATTTTTCAGCGACTTCTCAGATTAATGAACATAAAAACACAGAAACAGATAATTTCTGGATTATTATCAAGACAACATGACAGAAGTAAGCACAGTGGACATTAAGGACAGAGAATGTGATGCTAATTCAAAATTTCTAAACTGCTTCTCATTCTTTATTAGAGAGTTGCTATTATTATCATTCCCATTTTTCAGATAGGGAAACCTAGGAACAGAGAGAATGGTGCCAGGAAGATAGCAGACACTCATAATTTGTGGAATGCATGAAAGTATTTGACCAACATTTCAGAGACAGATACTGTATGGAAGTAATTTTTTATATTAAAAAAATTAATCTTTTTTAGAGCAGTTTTAGGTTTATGAAATATGAACAGAAATTACAGAGTCTCCATATACCCCCTCACAACCCCCTTCCCCTGTTATTAGCATCTTGAGTTAATGTGGTACATTTGTAACAATTGTTGAGCCAATATTAATATACTATTAATAACTAAAGTCTGTAATTTATATAAAGTTTTACTCTTTGCATTATACTGTTCTCTGGGTTTTTGTAAATGTATTAGATGTATCATAACAGCATCATACAGAGTAGTTTCACTGCTTGAAAATCCTCTGTGCTCCACCTATTTTAGCCCTTCCTCCCTACCCCCCACAACCCAAACCCCTTGCTGCCACTGATTTTTTTACTCTCTCCATAATTTTGCCTTTTCTACAGTGTCACATAGTTGGGATCATACAATATGTAGTCATTTCAGATTGGCTTCTTTAACTTAGCAATTAGGGATCCTCCATGTCTTTTTATGGCTTGATAGCTCTTTTTTTATCATTGAATAATATTCCATTGTATAGGTGTACCACAATTTGTTTATCCATTCACCTTTGAAGGATATTTTGGTTATTTCCAAGGTTTGGCAGTTATGAATAAAGCTTGTATAAACATCTGTGTGCAGATTTTTGTGTGGATATAGTTTTCAACTCATTTGGGTAAATACTAAGGAGTTTTGTAAGAAACCACCAAACTGTCTTCCAAATTGACTGTACTATGTTTCATTTCCACCAGCAATGAATGACAGTTCCTTTTGCTCCATATCCTTGCCAGCATTTGGCAGTGTTTTGGATTTTAGCCATTCTAATAGATTTATAGCGGTTTCCCATTGTTGTTTTAATTTGCAATTTCCTCAAAAAATATGATGTTGAGCATCTTTTCACATGCCTGCTTGTCATTTGCATATCTTGTTTGGTGAGATATTTGTTCATATCTCTTGTCCATATTTAATTGGGTTGTTTTCTTATGGTTGAGTTTTTTCTTTGTATATTTTGGATATCAGCCTTTTATTGTATCTATGTGTTTTGCAAAGATTTTTTTCCCCAGTCTTCAGCTTATCTTTTCATTCTCTTAAGAGTGTATTTTGCAGAGCACAGTTTTTAATTTTAATTAAGTCTAAGTTATCAGTTTTTTCTTTCATGGATCATACATTTGGTATTGTATCTAAAATGTAATCACCAGGGACTTCCCTGGTGGTCCAGTGGCTAAGACTCCCTGCTCCCAATGCAGGGGGCGCAGGGTCGATCCCTGGTCAGGGAACTAGATCCCACATGCCACAACTAAAGATCCTGCATGTGGCAACAAAGATCCTGCATGCCACAACTAAGACCCAGCACAGCCTAAATAAATAAATAAATGTATATATGTATGTATGTAATCACCAAACCCAAGGTCACCTAGATTTTCTCCTATGGTTTCTCTAGGTGTTTTATAGTTTCATGTTTTACATTTAGATCTGTGATCCATTTTGAGTTAATTTTTGTGAAAGATATAAAGTCTGTGTCTCCACTCATTTATTTTGCACATGGATGTCCAGTTGTTCCAGCATCATTTGTTGAGAAGACTTCCTTTGTCTATCAAATCGCCTTTGATTTTTTTTGTCAGAGATCAATTGATTATATTTGTATGGGTCTGTTTCTGGGCTCTCTATTCTGTTCCATTGATTTATTTGTTTATTGTTTTGCCAATATGACAAGGTGTTGATTATTGTAGGTTTATAGTAAGTCTTGAACTTGGGCAAAGTCAGCTACCAACTTTGTTCTTCTTCAATATTGTGTTGACAATTTTGGTACTTTGTCTTTCCACATAAACTTTAGAATCAGTTTGTCGATATCCACAAAATAACTTGCTCTTACTTTGATTGGGATTGCACTGAATCTATAGATCAAGTTGGAAAAGCTAACATCTTGACAATGTTGAGTCTTCCTATATGTGTACATGGAATATTTCTCCATTTATTTAGTGCTTTTCTGATCTTTCATCAGAGTTTTATAGTTTTCCTCATATAGATCTTGTGCTTATTTTGTTAGATTTTTTTACTTAGGCACTTCATTTTGAGGGAAATGTTACTGTATATGGTGTTGTGTTTTTAACTTCCAATTCAAATTGTTCATTGTCTGTACATAAGAAAGCAGTTGAATTTTGTGTATTAGCATTGTGTCCTCAAACTTTGTCATAATTACTTACTAGTTCCAGTTTTTGTTGTTGTTGTTGTTGATTCTTTGGAATTTTCCATATAGACAATCATGTCATCTGTGACCAAAGATAGTTTTATTTCTTCCTTCCCAATCTATATACCTTTTATTTCCTTTTATGTCTTATTCCATTAGCTAGATCTTCCAGTATAAAGTTGAATAAGAGTGGTGATAGTGGGCATCCTATCTTAGGGGGAAAGCATCTAGTTTCTTGTCATTGATGTTAACTGTAGGATTTTGTAGTATTCTTTATCAAGTTGAGGAAGTTCCACTCTCTTCCTTGTTTGCTGAAGTTTTTAATGACGAATGGGTATTGGATTGTTTCAAATGCTTTTTCTGTATCTACTGATATGACAGTATTATTTTTCTTCTTTACCCTCTTAATGTGATGGATTACATTAACAGATTAGTAAATATTGAACCAGCTTTGCATACCCGGAATAAATCTCACTTGGCTGCTGTGTGTAATTTTTTTATACTTGTTGGATTCAGTTTTTTAATATTTTGTTGAGGATTTTTGCATCTATGCTCATGAGAGATATTGACCTGTATTTCCATTTCCTATAATATCTTTGGTTTTGGTGTTAACATAATGGCTGGACTCATAGAGTGAGTTAGGGAGTGTTCACTTTGCTTCTATTTTCTGCGAGAGATTATGGAGAATGGGTATAATTTCTTTCTTAAATGCTTGGTAAAATTCACCAGTGAACCAGTCTGTGTTTGGTGCTTTCTGTTTTGGAAAGCTTTTCATTGTTTATTCAATTGCTTTAATAGATGTAGGCCTATTCAGTTTATCTAATTATCCTTATGTGAGTTTTGGTAGATTGTGTCTTACAAAGAATTGGTCCATTTCACCTATGTTATCAAATTTGTGGGCATAGAGTTGTTCATAATATTCCTTTATTTTCCTTTTAGTGTCCATGGGGTCCGTAGTAATGGCCCCTCTTTCATTTCTGATACTAGCGATTTGTGTCTTCTCTCTTTTTTTCTTAGTTAACCTGGATAGAGGTTTAACCAGGTCAATTCTTTTGGCCTTATCAAATAACAGATTTTGGTTTTGTTGATTTCTGTATTGATATCCTGTTTTCAATTTCATTGATTTCTACTCTAAGTTTTATTATTTTTCTTTTTATTTTGAATATAATTTGCTCTTCTTTTTCTTATTCCTTAAGGTGGAGATTTAGATTATTGATTTTAGGTTTTTCTTATTTTCTAATATATGCATTCAATAGTATGAATTTCTCTCTAAGCACTGCTTCCACTGCATCCCACAAATTTTGAAAAGTTGTATTTTCATTTTCATTTAGTTCAAAATGATTTAAAATCTCTCTTGATATATCTTCTTTGACTCAATATTTATTTAGAAGTGTGTTGAAGAAGTGTGTTTAGAAGAAGTGATCTCCAAGTATTTTGGGATATTCCAAGTATCTTTCTGTTATTAATTTTTAGTTTAATACCATTGTGGTCATTTTTGTTTAATTCCATTGTGGTCTTTGTATGATTTCTATTTGTTTAAATTTGTTAAGGTGTGTTTTAGGGTACATAATGTGGTCTGTGTTGGTGAATGTTCCATGTGAACTTGAAAATAATTTGTATTCTATATTCTGGTTTTGGATAAAATATTATATAAATGTCAGTTCATTCCAGTTGATTGATGGTGCTGTTCAGTTTAACTAAGTCCTTAGTAATTTTTTGCCTGTTGGATCTGTCAGTTATATAGTCTCCAACTATAATAGTGGATTCATCTATTTCTTCTTACAATTCTGTCAGATTTTGCCTCACATATTTGATGCTTTGTTGTTAGGCACATACACTTTAAAGACTGTTATGTCTTCTTTGAGGATTGACCCCTTTACCATTATGTAATGACCCTCTTTATCCCTGATAATTTTCCTTGCTCTGAAGCCTGCTTCCTTTGAAATTAATATAGCTATTAATATAGCTACTTAAGCTTTCTTGATTAGTTTTAGTTTGGTAGACCTTTTTCCACCACTTTACTTTTAACCTGTGTCTCTATATTTAAAGTGGGTTTCTTGTAGACAATATATAGTTGGGTCTTGTTTTTTATCCACTCTGTCTTTTTATTGGTATATTTAAACCATTGACATTTCAAATGATTATTGATATAGTTGGATTAATAGCTACCATAAGTGCTACTATTTTCAAAACCAGGTTTTTATCTTATTTTTTTAAAGAATGAATACTCTTTTAATCATTTCATCTCCTTTACTGCACAGATACTAGCTACATTTCCTTGGCTTTGCTTGCCCATAAATTTGAAAACTAAATTTGCTCAGGATATTATAAAATTGACCAGGAGAAAATGTCCAAGGCAAAACAGCTTAAAATCTCTGTTTTTGCCTGATGCCTAACTTAATCCTCATGGGAACATTATGAACTATTTTCTGACATATGGTATGTGCAATGATTTTCCTGATTCCACAATAGAGGAAGCAGAGGCACTTGATGAGGCATCTCAGGTCACTTGCTGAAGGTCACACTGCCAACAATGGCTGAGGCTGGAATTTGAACCCAAGTGGTCTGGCTCATTGCCCATGTTCTTTAACTTATTCACATTAAGCAGTTGGGGCCCTGATAATTTTGAAGTGGGGTGTGTAGCTGCATACACCAATATCTTCTGTGATCTGCTACTGGGGCTAGTGAAGAAGATTGCTCCTTCAGTGCTCTCTCTGGCCCCCAGGATCTCACTCATGCTGTTCCTCTGCCTGGACAACTCACCACCCACTCTCCACTGGGCTACCTCCTACTCATCCTTTAAATCTGAACTTACCGGTCACCTGGGGAGACTTATACCCTTAAGCAGCATTATAGTCCCCTGCCATATGCTGCTAGAGATCACTGAATTCTGCTCATCACAAAGTGCACTCATCACAGTTGAAGGTTATTTGTGGTCTGCCTCCCCTCAGCTGACTGAATTCCCTAAAAGCAGAGTCTATGTCTGCCTTTCTCAGCTGACAAGCCCCAAATCCTCACTATACAGGAGTGTGAGGTCCATAGATCTTAGAGGAATTCTATTCCTGCTGGGACCAAATGATTGGTTGAGGGTGGGTGCTAGCATATATATGAATAATTCAATATCTTTTTCCTATTCATCCAGGAAAAATTTAAAAATGGATAAAAAGATACAACTAAAGATTGATATTTTGATGGAATGAAAAATGATGGATTTCTAGGGAAGAGACTGGTTAGGTTATTTTATTATAACATACTTATGTGTGTAATACACACATGAGATTATATATTTGTACCATTAATGTATTAACAAGATAAAATGCTCAAAGTATTTTCTATATATATTTTATGTAGTATATAACATATATAATATGTTAATGCAGTATATATATAGGCAGATACCTAGATAAAGGGAAATATTCACTTTACACAGTAATTAGTACTAGAACAGCCATTTAGGGTTTACAAAAGTGAACAATCTAGTACACTAAGCAAATGAAGCAGAAATTAGTAACTGAAATTAAATGGTGTCTGTAACAGAGTGCCTGTTATATAGTGGGTGCTTAGTAAGTATTTGTTGTGTAAATGAATCTGTGCATCATTTTCCCCTTTAGTTGGCATTCATGGAACACTTCTTACGTGCTTCACCTAAATGCCACCTGGAAGGCTTTCTGTTTTTCTGTAGTAAGTACTCTCTTCCATCCTGCACACAGCTTTTCAAAACTTCTCACCTCTCATCAGACCTTTCCTTTCACTTATCACCTCCACCTCAATCATAACATATAAGCCTGACTACTAAATCAAGGAAGGAGGAAAATATTAATTTTTTAAACAATTCTACTTCATTATAGTTAATATACCAAAAAATTTACCCGTTGTAACTCTAAATTTAGAGAACTTATGGGAAATGTTTACAGTTGTACAAACATTACCACCCACAATCCAGTTCAAAAACACATTATGGATAAAATTCCCTCATACTTATTTTTTAACACCTTTATTGTGGTATAATTTTCATATACCAATCAAATATACAATTTGATCTTTTTACATATGTATATACTTGTGAAACAATTACCACAATCAAGATAGTGAATATATTCATGTCTCTTTCTCACCCCTCCCACCACTCCTTATCCCCATGCAACCATTGATCTGATTTCTATTATTTTTTATTAGTTTATATTTCCTAGTTTTATATAAATGGAATGACACATGTAATTTCTTTCTGGGTTCTTTCAGATAATTATTTTGAGATTCATCCATGTTGAATTATTTTGAGTTATTTCTTTGTGGTTGCTTTGAGGATTACAATAAGCATTTTAATTAAACCAATCTACTACAGATTAATACTAATCTAAATGCAGTAGTATATAGAAAGTTTGCTCCAGTATAGCACCCTTTTGTCCTATTATTTCATATATATTACCTTTATGTTATAAACCCCAAAATACAACAATGTTGTAATTTTTCATTAAACAGTCTTATATTTTCAAAGAAACTAAGAAAAAATATATATAATATATATATAAATACTGTGTATAGTATTTACTCATATATTTACTATTTCTGGTGCTTCTCATTGCATCTTATGTTTTCATGCTAATGCCTGATATAATTTCCTTTCAGTTTATACGACTCCCCTTAGGATTTCATATAGGGCAGGTCTGCTAGCAATAAATCATCTTAGTTTTCATTTATCTGGGAATGTCATTATTTCCATTTATTTTTAAAGGATAGTTTCTCTGGATATAGAATTTTGGTTGACTTTTTTTTCCTTTTAGTACTTTGAATATGTCATTCTACTATCTTCTGGCCTCCATGGTTTCTGGTGTGAAGTCAGCTATTATTGTATTGTTATTCCACTATAAGTGACTGGTCATTTTTCTCTTGTTCCTTTTAAGATTTTCTCCTTGTATTTTAGACTTCGACTATGATGTGTCTAGGTAGGGATACCTTTCTGTTTATCCTACTCATGGTTGGTTGGGCTTCTTAGATCTATATATATTGTTTCTATTAAATTTCAAAAATGTTGGCCATTATTTCCTCAAATGTTTTTCCACCTTTCTCTCTCCTCCCCTTCTGGCATTCCCATTAAATATATACTTAGGTATATAACATGTGGTTTCACAACTCTCTGAGGCTCTGTTAATTTTTCTTCATTTTTTATTCTCTCTGCTCTTATTTTAAAATTTTTATTGATGTATAATTGACATACAACATTGTATTGGTATCAGATGTATAGCATAATGATTCAATATTTGTATATATTGTGAAATGATCACCACAATGTCTAGTTAGCATCTGTCACCATATATAGTTACAGAATATTTTTTTTCTTTGTGATGAGAACTTTTAAGATCTACTTTCTTAGCAACTTTCAAATATAGAATACAGTATTCTTAACTACAGTTGCCATGCTATAAATTACATCCCCAGGGCTTATTTTATAACTGGACTCCCTTCACTCATTTTGCCACCAACCAAGCCCTGCCCCAGCAACCATCAATCTGTTCTCTGTACCTATAAGCTTTTTTTCTTTTAACATCTTTATTGGAGTATAATTGCTTTACAATGGTGTGTTAGTTTCTGCTTTATAACAAAGTGGATCAGTTGTACACATACATATGTTCCCATATCTCTTCCCTCTTGCGTCTCCCTCCCTCCCACCCTCCCTATCCCACCCCTCTAGGTGGTCACAAAGCACCAAGCTGATCTCCCTGTGCTATGCGGCTGCTTCCCACTAGCTATCTATT